>NW_027498662.1:0-84251 GCF_021521415.1 Bidens hawaiensis
TTTTAAACACAATTCAACCATCTTACAAGTTTACCCCCTCAACTTTAATCATATTATATTTTTTATTTCAATTTCAAACTAACCACCCCCCACGACTTTTAAAATACTATAACTTTTTCATACGTTAGTGTTTTTTTGTACAAATATTGCACCATAAAAACGAGATTTTTATGCTTTTTAATTTGAGTAGGATATTATTATATGTTTTTTCAGTTTTTTTTAAAAAATTGATATTTTACCTAAGGGTGTTCAATGCCAGTTTTGATATTCTTAAGTTAAACGTATGAGCTCAACCGTTAGTAACGAATTTTTTATTATCGAAAATTAAAACTGAACAATTGAAAATTGAAACTAAACCATTACTAACGAGTTTGGTTCTAGTTTAGTTTCACAGTTTAAGCTTCAACAATAATTTAGTTTAAGATAAATTATAACATACATATGTAAACCGAGATTAAATAAAAATATACATATGTTTATAGTTAGGGTTTTTCTTAATGAAACCTAGATGAAAAATAAAAATTTTTGGTTTTTTTACTTTTTTTAAAATTTCTTTTTTTTCGTTTTATAATTTTTTTAAAATTTTTAAGAGGTTTTTTTGTGACAAAATTGTTTTCGTAAAGATCTCAATTTCAAAAGGTTCTCTTATGATTCTCACCCTATATATATGTGTGTGTGTGTGTGTAACAAAACATATCAAATAGTAAACAATCAAAAAAATTATAAATGCATTAAACATTTACAGTATGGTCTGGTTTCATATGAACAGTTTTCGTTATAAACTGCAAACTAAACCATTCACTACATTTTGAAAATTTTGGAATCGACCACTCGACTAAAATTAAATGATAAAAACCAACTGTGAAACCAAAATACGACCATGATTTCAAGATTTTAAACCAAACCATGAACACCCATAATTGTTACGTGATTACCAACACATGTTTTCAAATACCCGCCGTATTGCGTGGGCACCCGCCTAATATATAAGTGAGGGATAATTTGAGAACCTTATTGAGTTTAAGAACTTCATTCTTAACCACACATTTAATTAAATAGATTATATTATGTGGCTGAGATTAAATGTGATTAAAAAATTAAAGTAGAAGAGAGAATAAAGATGTACAGTGATCACACTAATTTAAACGTCCGTTACACATATGTAAAATGCCGACTCGGTGCGTAAAAAAATATGTAATTTTTTTACGTACATGTAACCTACATATATTACGTATATGTAAAAACAAAATTTAATTGTTACGTTGAGTTATTTCGAGTTCTTAAAACTCAAAGTGGTTCTTATTTGAAATCTCTCCTGCATATATGCATATATAGGGGAGGGATAATCTGAGAACCTTGTTGAGTTTTAAGAACTTTAAAAATTCATTTTTAACCACACATTTAATTAAATAGATTAGATTATGTGGTTTAGATTAAATGTGATTAAAAGATTAAGTATGAGAGATAATAAAGATGTACATTGATTACACTAATTTAAACGTCGTCGGCTCAGTGTGTAAAACACTATGTAATTTTTCTACGTACATGTAATCTACATACATTACATCTATGTAAAAAATATTGTTACGTTGAGTTCTTTGGAGTTCTTAAAACTCAAAGTGGTTCTCATTTGAAATCTCACATGTATATATAGGGAGGGATAATTTGAGAATCTTGTTGAGTTTTAAGAACTTAAAAAATTCATTATTAACCAGACATTTAATTAAATAGATTAAATTATGTTGTTTAGATTAAATGTGATTAAAAATTTAAGTACGAGAGAGAATAAAGATTTACAGTGATTACACTAATTTAAACGTCCGTTACACTTATGTAAAAAGTCGGCTCATTGCGTAAAAAATAATGTAATTTTCTACGTACATGTACATATATGTAAAAAAAATTGTTACGTTGAGTTCTTAAAACTCAAAGTGGTTCTCAAAATAAATCAATTATATATATATATATATATATATATATATATATATATATATATATATATATATATATATATATATATATATATATATTGAGGCCGGACTAGTCAAGTTATTTGATTCCGGGCCATCCATATTATTTGAGTCTAGGCCAGCCTTGAATTTTTTTTTAAAAAATAAAGACTGTTTAAACCCAAAGAATGAGAAATCGTTTACAAAATAAACGTAAAGATAAAGAAAGTCTAAGAAATAGAACTCCCACAAGACCAAGCCCAGGCACAAATAAATTTTAAACAAAAGAAAACTGAACATTAAGCCCAAAATCCAACCCTACCATCTGGTCAATGTTCGAATACAACAACAAACGGGGTTTCCATTGTGTGTTGGCCATTGTGTGACTTACTGACCTTTAAGGTTTGTCACATAACTCAGAACAGAAGTTGAGAAGCAAGCGGATGAATTTGAAATCGTTTAGGCATGAAATCGATTGATTGATTGGGCGTTGCCGATGTCTGCTGAGGCCTGAGGTTCGGAACTGACTTGTGTGAGTGCGAAATCGATTAATCAAAATAGTCAACAGAAGCAACCAGAGGCCAGGTTCGGCAATTCACATTCACCATTTTGTATATTTTATTTTTAATTTGGTCGGTTAGGGTTTAGAATTATTGTATGACCCGACCCAAACCGGATTGTGATGTAACACAAAGTGTACATCTTATTGCATCGAATTATCCTCATATTTATGCCGAACTCCATGCAAATTCATTGTTTTAGGTACTTATTTGTGTTGTTTGTGAATTTGCTGGTCCGGGCGCCCGCCCAATAAAGAAAACATGAAAAGATGGCGTTTCGGAAGCAAAATGCAGCAATCTGCCAGACCTGCACGGGCACCTGCACGCCCATGCACGACCGAGCGTGCCCGTGCCAGCCCGTGCAAGCCCGTGCCAGAACAGAGAAATCTGACTTTTTGGTCAGATTAAAGCAAGGAGTTGCCTTTCCACATTTAGGCACGACCGTGCGTTCCCGTGCACTTGCCCGTGCCAGACGTCCCGAATACATAAATACACCTCCATTATCTCCATTTCAAGGGTGGAGCCTTAGGGGAATTTTCTGACCAATTGGTTAGAGGCACTCCTTTCCGGTTCCATCACCACTTAGGACCAATTGGTTGAGCAGTTTCTTCTTCAGTACTTCCCACCCGATAAAACTGCAAGATACCGGGCAAACATCACTGGTTTCCGTGTTGAAGATGACGAGTCACTTCATGCTGCATGGGAGAGGTTCAAGGGCTTGTTGAGAAAATTCCCTCATCACGGTTTGAGTCGCGGACTTCAGTGTCGTACGTTCTTTGATGCTTTATCCGGAGCGTAGAAGCAGGCCGTTGATCAGGTTGCGGGAGGAGATTTTGATAGGTGTACCCCGAATGAGGCGTTGTATATTCTGGAGCGAGCCTCTAAGAAGAGTTTTGCATATAATCCACCTCGTAGTATTCCTTCCACTAAGGGTGTTCATCATGTCGATTCTAATACTCTTGTTTCTGCCCAGTTAGAAGCCTTGACCAAAAGATTTGACCAGATGCAATCTAATCTGGCTAAGTCTAGCTCTCGTTGTGGGGTGTGTGACGGGAAACACCAGACCAGTCAGTGCCAGCAGTCCATGGTGGTGGAGGATGTTGACTTTGTAGGTCGCCAAAACAATGCCTACAGCAACTCCTATAACCCGGGATGGAGTAATCACCCCAATTACAGCTGGAAAGATGGTGGTGGCTCTCAAAATCAGAGTCAAAATCAAAAGCCACCAGGGTTTGACCGAAATCCAAATCATCAGAGTCAACTCCAGAACCAATCTTACAAGCAGAGGCCTCAGTTTCAAGGTTCCAGCAGTAGTGGTCAGTCCAGTGGAGGGTCTAGTGTTGAAAATCTTATGACCCAGCTTTTGTCTAAAACGAGACCTCAAACAAACTGGCTGAATAAAGGAACCTGAAGATTGATGAGACTCTCCAGAGACACGATCTCGAGTTGAGGAATCAGAAAGCGTCCATTCAGACCATCGAGAATCAGGTTGGACAGATTGCTCAGCTCCTCTCTGCGAGACCACAGGGTAGCCTTCCGAGTAATACCAAGATTAATCCGAATGCCGAGGCTAAGGCGATTACCCTGAGGAGTGGTAGATCCACCATTCCTGTTGATGCACGGTTCCCACACCAAAACCGATTGCCGATGAGATCGAGACTTAGACTCCTGGTGAGGTGCACCCGAGGGTAACCCCAGAAAGTACCGCACAAACCAGTGAGACAGTTAGGACTTATGTTCCTCCCATTCCATACCCAGGCCGTTTGAAGAAGCAGAAGATGGAAGAGCAGTACAGGAAATTGTTAGAGCTTTTTAAGCAGCTTCACATCAATCTTCCGTTTCTCGATGCATTGAAAGAAATGCCTAAGTATGCAAAGTTTCTGAAAGAGGTCCTCTCGAACAAGAAGAAATTAGAGGAGCTTTCTTGTGTGACTTTGAATGACGAGTGTCCTGCCGTCCTTCAGAATAAATTGCCCAAGAAAATGCCGATCCGGGCAGTTTTACCATTCCATGTTTGATCGCTAGTTTGTCGGTTAGTAATGCTTTAGCCAACCTAGGTTCTAGCATAAACTTGATGCCTTATTCTATTTTTGCAAAGTTAGACCTAGGTGAACCTAAGCCTACTCGCATGAGCATTCAGCTTGCCGACCGCTCGGTGAAATACCCGAGAGGTATAGTTGAGAATATGCTTGTGAAAATCGACAAATTTGTGTTTCCTGTTGACTTTTTGATCTTGGACATGGATGAGGATAAAAATGTACCACTCATCTTGGGTCGTCCTTTCTTAGCCACTGCTAGAGCTCACACTGATGTCTGCACCGCCAGGCTCATTCTTAGAGTTGGAGACGAGGAGGTGACCTTTGATATTGGGAGATCCATGCGCCACCCACATGATCATGATGACGTGCTCTACATTGATACTATCGATTCTTGCGTTTGTGAGCACATACAGGACACGCGTGAAGAGAATTCTTTGGATACTCAGTTGTGTTTTAGAGAGGTTTCTGACTTGGTCAGTGGACCTCTGATTGAGGAGTTGGTCTGTGGTGTGGACCATGAGCCTCCTAAGTGTTTAGAGAGGATTGAGGATGTTGATCGCGTTGCCGGGCCTAAGGCAAAACTTTCTGTTGTGGACCCACCATCTATCGAGCTTGGAACTCCCGTCTCATTTGGTGTATGCCTTTTTGGAGGATGGGTCCCGCTTTCCTGTTATCATTTCTGCGAGTTTGTCGAGCGAGGAGAATGTGAAGTTGCTCATGGTTCTGAAGAGGCACAAGCACGCGATCGCTTGGAAGATCATGGTTATAAAAGGGATCAATTCATCCTTTTGTACCCATAAGATCTTAAAGGAGGAGGAGTTTAAACCCGTGGTGCCGCACCAACGGCGTCTCAACCCTAATATGCAAGACGTTGTGAAGAAAGAGGTCATCAAGCTTCTCGATGCTGGATTGATTTATCCGATCTCTGATTCCCCATGGGTGAGCCCGGTGCAGGTCATCCCGAAAAAGGGCGGTATGACGGTTGTTGTGAATGAGAAAAACGAGTTGATTCCTACACGTATCGTCACAAGATGGCGAGTTTGCATTGACTACCGCAAACTCAACGATTCCACGAGGAAAGATCACTTTCCACTCCCCTTCATTGACCATATGTTGGAGCGACTGTTGGGAAAGATGTTCTATTGCTTTCTTGACGGTTTCTCGGGATACTTTCAGATCCCCATCTCTCCTGAGGATCAGGAGAAGACGACATTCAAATGTCCCTATGGCACATTCACCTACCGGCGGATTCCCTTTGGACTGTGTAATGCCCCAGACACGTTTCAGAGATGTATGGTGGCGATTTTTCATGATATGATCGAGGACTCCATGGAGGTTTTCATGGATGACTTTTCTGTTTTCTGGAGTTCGTTTGATCACTGTTTGAAAAATTTGGAGAGAATGTTGGCCCGATGAGAGGAGGCCAACCTTGTTTTGAATTGGGAGAAATGCCACTTCATGGTGAAGGAGGGCATTGTGTTAGGGCATAAGATTTCACAGGCAGGGCTTGAGGTTGATCAAGCCAAAATTGATACCATTTCGAAGCTTCCACCACCGAATTAGGTGAAGTCTATTAGGAGTTTTCTCGGTCACGCAGGATTTTATCGGCGATTCATAAAGGACTTTTCCCAAATCGCCCGCCCGATGACGAAACTCCTCGAGAAAGATGCTCCGTTCGTTTTCTCCTCCGAATGTCTTCGGGTGTTCGAGCTGTTGAAGAAGAAATTGGTGAATGCCCCCATCATGGTTGCCCTCGACTGGTCCTTTCCCTTCGAGTTGATGTGTGATGCAAGTGACTTTGCAGTCGGGGCGGTTTTAGGTCAAAGGTGGGATAAGCATTTTCACCCAATTTATTATGCAAGCTGGACACTGAATGATGCGCAGGAGCACTACACGACCACCGAAAAGGAGCTCCTTGCTGTTGTCTTGGCATTCGATAAATTTTGGTCTTATCTTGTCCTTTCTAAGACCATTGTGTTCACGGATCATGCAGCCCTTCGTTATCTTTTCAGTAAACAAGATGCGAAGCTGAGACTTATTCGTTGGATTTTATTGCTGCAGGAGTTTGACATTGAGATCCGTGACAAAAAGGGTGCTGAGAATGTCGCGGCCGACCATCTCTCCCGTCTTGAGTGCTCAGCTTCATCGGAACAAGTGGGGGTTCACATTGATGACCGTCGTTTGAGTCATGCAAAAACCTAATTAACCTAAACAGCTAGGGTAAGTTAGGTATCGTATCCACCAGGAGTATGTGGTCAGTGTGAAGTGAAATCAATTTCTAAACTTATGAAGTAATTCAATTAAAGTGTTGATCACACTAGCAATTGGTTTATATGTTGTAACAAGTAAGCAAGTAATCACGTGTTCAATCAATTAACAAAGACAAATCACACCCGGGAATCCAAGTAATTAACCTAACATCAAACTCATGCAACTTAACAGATTAACAATCACTGATTAACACCGATTGACTAACTAGACAAACCTTAGGCATCAACGCTTACTAACACATGGCACTGGTTATCAAACAGTCCCTGCCAGTGTGACTCAACTAAGGGAAAGCGTATGCTTCATCACATTCAACTAGTCAAAACAATCCTATAAGCAATTATCATAGCAACTGGCACAATAATTGTTCTGATCGAAATAAACCTAAACCGACTGAGTGCACAATAATACTAGACATCAATACTCATAGATTAATCAAAGATCATTAAAATCAATTCATTCTAAATACATGAGAAAAACTGAAAGATACAATACTCTACATCCCGGGTATGACTCGAATAAACTAGCCGCGCATCGGCATCTCTCAGGCCTCGGTTATGATCTGGTAGGCCATGTAGGACACTTAGAGATGATTGGGGATGTTCGGGACTTGCTCTTCTGCTCTGTAAATCGCTTGGAAGGTGAAGAATCACCTCTAGGGTCGTCCAAATGTGTTATATAATAAAACCCTAACTTTCACGATTCTGGGGACCATCGCGTAGCGCGATGGCCTCCTCTCCTGGTCCATCACGCTACGCGATGGACCAAAAGTCAACGCAGTCTAAATTACAGGGCATCGCGTAGCGTGATTTCCCACCTTCAACACCCATCGCGCTACGCGATGGGCCTCTTTTCTTAGCAACTTCGTTTAACTGCCTCGGTAAGCGTGCTGGACATCCCGGGTCTTCATTCCATGCTCATACAGGTCCAAATTAAGCGCGTTAAGTACTTGTGACCTGAAACACAATAAACATGTATGAAGTACCAAAGTTCCTAAAATAAACGAGTAAAACAAATACGTTAACCCAAATAAATATGTACAAATAAACCGAACATCACACATAAATGACAATTTCCCACACGAGTTCCTCATGCATATCGAGACGCGTGATGAATATCATCCTTGGTTCGCTGACATTGCGAATTTTCTTGCAAGTGGGATCGTGCTTAAGGGTCTTAGTCACCAGAAAACGAAGAAATTCTTTTCTGATGTTAAGCACTACTTTTGGGAGGATCCTTACTTGTTTCGTGTTGGTGCCGATCAACTCATGCGTAGGTGTGTGTATGGTGACGAGGCTCGAAAGATCTTGAGACACTACCACGAGGGCCCGACCGGAGGACACCATGGAGCTACATCCACGGCGAAGGTCTTTGATGCCGGTTTCTTCTGGCCAACCATCTTCCGGGATGCTCATGATATGGTGCAGTCTTGTGATGCTAGCCAAAGAGCGAGCAACATTTCATCACGAGACGAGATGCCCCAGCGACCGATTCAGGTCTGCGAGGTTTTCGATGTGTGGGGCATCGACTTCATGGGACCTTTCCCAACTTCTTTTAACTACCGTTACATCCTAGTAGCCATTGATTATGTTTCGAAATGGGCCGAGCCGCAAGCCTTGCCCACAAATGATGCTAGGTCGGTGGTGAAATTCTTGAAGAAGTTGTTCTTCCGCTTTGGTGCCCCCAAAGCACTGATTAGTGACCGAGGGACATATTTCTGTAATGCCCAGTTGGAAAAGGCATTTTCCTGGTATGGTGTCCATCATCGCTTCTCTACACCATATCACCTGCAGACGAGCGGGCAGGTTGAGGTCACGAATCGGGGCATCAAGAGGATTTTGGAGAAAACGGTTAGTCAGAACCGTAAGGATTGGTCCGAGAAAATGGATGACGCACTGTGGGCTTTCCGTACCGCCTACAAAATACCGATTGGTACGACACCATTTAAATTGGTGTACGGGAAAGCGTGTCATCTCCATGTCGAACTCGAGCATAAGGCATATTGGATATTGAAAAGTGCAAATCTTGATCATGCATGCGCGGGTAAAAACAGGATAGGTCAGTTGCATGAGCTTGAGGAGTTGAGAGGCCAAGCTTATGAGAAATCGCGGATTTACAAGGAGAGGATCATGACGCCCGGTTGAAGGACCACAAACAATTCCAAGTGGGCGATCGTGTTTTGCTTTATAATTCTCGCCTTCGTTTATTCCCTGGGAAGTTGAAATCCCGATGGTCCGGCCCCTTTAGTGTGAGACAGGTGTTTGATTACGGTACCGTTGAGATTGGCCATGAGGATGGACGCATCTTCAAGGTAAACGATCACCGTTTGAAACACTATTTGGGTGAGCCGGTCGAGACAGTTCTGGAGGTTGTTGACCTCCACCCCATGATCTAGTATGGGGAGTGTGAGTCTAGCTATCGACTCCGTCAAAATTTAACATGTTAGGAACTTTGTAGATTTTTGCGTGTTTGTTTCGTTCTTGTTTGTTTTCGAAGAGTTAAGCTTACCATTGTTTCTTTTCGGTTTCATTCTTTGAGCGAGAGATGTCAAGTTAGGGCTCATAATGGTCAAAATCGGGAACCATTTTGGTTTGGATTTGAGTGGAGTCCTAGTATGTTCGCAGAATGGAAATTGGTGGGTCAAAACGACCTTGCACGGTCAGCCGCACGGGCCTGCACGGCCATGCGCATGACCTTGGGAATCGTGCATGCAGATTTAACAGAGGTTTTATACCCTACCTACCACCATTCTCATCCATTCCACTCTCGCCACAGCCGATTCCGACCCCCTAGCCCCCTAATAACTTGTTCTTTACCGGATTTTCACACCAAAGTTATGCTTACTCTTCCATTCCATCTTCATTTTCCTTGTTCTTGCAGTTTTTAAGGATTGCTCTTGAAGGAATTGGGGCTTTTACAACCCTAAAACTTTTGGGTCTGGTTTGCCCTAATTTCTTGTTGTAGTGGTTAGTTTTAAGGTTGTATTTGACTATTTTGGGTTTGATTGCGTTGATTATGGTCAATGGGGTTATTTTCCGGCGACAAACCGCCGCCGACACTGTTTCTGCAGAACCCGTACGACCGCTGGCATGGGCACGCACGGCCGTGTGTGGTCGATTTTCCGACAGCCACTTCCCGATTGACCAGTCTGTTTTCACCAGCCCCCTGCATGGTCCTGTCGGTCCGCACTGCCTTGCACTGCTTCTGGCATGACCATGCCAAATAATCAATCGACCCATTTTTAGTTTCCTTTTGTTTATGTGTTGTGCTGATTGCTATCCTTTTTGTCAGATGTCGAAAGTCGCGGTCATCCATTCTGCCAGTTCGCAGGCAGCAGCGGCCCGAGCAAAGACGCCCACCGCCGGCTCGGTGAGTTATGGGCTAGAAAAGACAAAATCGTCATGGGACGTTATCCTTTCTATGAAACGCTCGAGCACATTAATCAACGCGAGCGTTTCAATGCTTTGCTCACTGAGCCATGGCGGCGTCTTTTCACTATCCGTCGCCCAGTCTACCTCGAGCTCACCATGGAGTTTTTAGCTTCATTCTTTATGTACCCTTTGATTCGTGACCCCCATGACAACAATTGCTCGATTCAGGTTGGGGGTAAGTGGTACCTTCGGTCCCTTTCCACCCTCGCCAGCACTTTGGGGTTATATACAGATGAGGAGATAGAAACGGTGCCGATCATCGAGGTGAGACACGAGTTCTGGAGTCGGGTTACTGGTGTGCAGCACGATGGCCGATCATCAAAGGCCACCCTCCTACTAGACCCGCTTCACCGCCTCCTGCACCATTGCATATTACACTACATTAGAGCCCGCGGTGATAGCGTGGGTAACGTCGTGACCCGGGACCTTTTTCACTTGTACTGCATCATTGATGGTCATGACTGTAACCTTGGGTATAGTATGGTGGAGTGTTTTAACTGGGCGGGTGGTTCCACAGCGGGCAGCTTCATCTGCGCGGGTATGCTCATCACTGAGCTGGCCCATCAGTTAGGTGTGATGGATCTGCCGGCTTCTCGCCGGTTGACACGTGTGGGTTAGGGGATTCCTGTAGGGATGACTCAGCTCCGCTCTAGGAGGATTGTGCGAGTGGCCAGGAACCAGACTCGGTTGGTCGATAGGCGGGGCTGTATTTGGGACCCATTGCCCCTGCCCGAGGACGAGCACATGCAGGACCAGCCACCACCGCACCAGCATAAGGACCTGAAGCCGCTAGACTACGAGCATTTATGGGAGAGGTTTGATCAGTTTAACCTCAAGCAGGAGCAGTTCCAGGTTACCCAGCAGCTGCTCAGGGCAGAGTAGATCGATCAGCGGGGCCTGATTGACTACACCGCGGACTACACCCGCCGAGGCTTCGAGTGGATTTACGCGTGCCCGGGGAACGGGGGTCCGG
Organism: Bidens hawaiensis; assembly: GCF_021521415.1. NCBI lineage: Eukaryota > Viridiplantae > Streptophyta > Magnoliopsida > Asterales > Asteraceae > Bidens > Bidens hawaiensis. Next base: position 11,221 of record NW_027498662.1, read on the forward strand.
GCGCCTGCCAAATAAAGAAAACATGTAAAGATGGCGTTTCGGAAGCAAAATCCAGCAATCTGCCAGACCTTCACGGGCACCTACACGACCGTGCGTGCCCATGCCAGAACAGAGAAATCTGACTTTTTGGTTAGATTAAAGCAAGGAGTTAACTTTCCACATTTAGGCACAACCGTGCGTGCCCGTGCCAGACGTCCAGAATGCATAAATACACCTCCATTATCTCCATTTCAAGGCTGGAGCCTTAGGGGAATTCTCTGAATTTGCTAGAAAATTATTGTGTGTGTGTTAGAAAGAATTCAAGGCTTCCATCTTGTGTGATCATCCTTTCAAGTAGCAATCATCATTCATCTTAGTTTGCAATCTTTTGTTCTTAACAATGATTTGTAAGATTACTTTGATTTTGGTTGTTGTATTAAGCCTTATGGGCTAAATACTCTTGTTACTTAGATTATGTTGAAACTTTTGCTTATGTGATATTTATCTATGCATGATTTTGGCAAGTTGGTGTTCTTCAATTTTATGACATGTTCTTGAATAGAGTTTAATGGTTGAATGCTTGTTTTAATTCCTAATCTTGTTAGTTTGATAGATGCTTAGCCATAATATGTTGGAAAACTATGTGTTGAGTATTTGTTTATGAACTTAGTTTGTGTATGCATACTTTGTTTATATCACTAAGTTAGGAATGACTAGTGGAAATTAACTTGGTTATGAATTTTAACAAGTATGAACCCTATCACTTGATATTGGAAAATTGTATGGTGATAACATAATTCTTTGAATTGGTTGATGTTTGATAGAGATTAAATCCATAATCCTTAGTTTATATTTTGCTAATTTAAAAGACTCATGTGTTTAACTAGTGTTCTTGGACTTGTCTATTTTACATGATTTTAGGTGGCTAGTTTGTTGTTTTCATGCTAGCTTTCCTTTAATTGTGAGATTAGGTAGTTTTGACAAACGCTAATCTATGGTTAATAACTTGATGAATACCCATCATGATGTTTTGTTGTTAGTATTAGGTTGCCTTGATTGGAATTTGATATTGATGCTTAATACATGATGTTTGCCATTATCATTATCATTTTGTCACTAAGTTTAAGTGGATGCATAGTCTAAGTAGCTTGTTTGGATTGATTGTTAGTTGTATTTTATTTGCTTTGTTATTGTTGTATGCTAGTTTAGTTACTTGAAAAATTACTTAGATTGCTTGTTTGGTTAAGTTAATTACAAAGATTTAGTATCAAAAGTTAGCCGTGTCCATGGATTGACACTCAGTTCTTACCGATACTTTGCTACAAACGATAGGTACACTTGCCTTTCGTGTGTGGTTTGGTTGTTAGTGAAAACCATTTTTAAAACCCGATTTGTGTGAAGCTTTTATTCAAAGTATATATATATATATTCGCACACGTCAGATTGCCAACTCGAAACTTAGAAGTAGGAAAAAAAATGGGTCTCGTGAATTTTGGTCCATCCATGCTAGATGTTGAAGATTCGCCACTGCTAATTGTTGCACCCCGACTTAGAGCCTAGGAGTGTGACCATAAATTGATACCTGTTTTGTAAATACATAAGAGTTGCAAGTTTATTTTAGATGAAGACTTTAAGTTATAAAATATTAATTTACATTCAAAACTTACTCGGGAATTTAATACCCGAGTATTCGGTTTATAAAATATTGTTTCATAATGTTACAAGGATATTAATTATCAAAATAGAACCATCTTTGTAACGCGAACTTCTAACTCCATCATGACTCTAAATCCTTGCTACAAATGCCTTACTTAATTACCTGCAATGTGGGGGAAGATATGTCAGCGATGAGCTGGTGAAACATTGACTGGCTCTAAAAGATTCTATAATAGTCGTTAAATACAAATATAGTTTTCCGCTACAAACTCAGCAGGAACGCCTGTCATTCCCAGGAATTGTACCACTACCCTAGAGGCATGTAACATCCTAAAATTTTAATGTTGAATAAAGAAAGTTATGTTTAGTGATTTCGCGTTATTGATTAATTAATATCGTGTAAGGAGCGGATCATGGACTTAGATTAATTGAGATGGGTTAAATGAGAATGGGCCTTAGGTCCATGGGCTTAAGGGATATAAATATCCCCTAAACCCTAAAACATCACTCATTCCATCTTATTCTCTAACACTCCAAAACACACCCACACCACACACACCGCCGGCGGCCGAGGGAGAGGAACGAGCGTGATCCGAGAGAGAGTGAGCGATTAGTTGTGATTAAACAAGTTAAACGAGATCCAAACAAGCACAAAAAGGTATGATTCTTGATCTTTGAAGTTTAAAGATCCAAGCTTTATAGTGTTTATACGACCGAAAACGGTTGGGGAGCGTAGTGGGTGATGTCGAACCATAACAAGGGTGTTAAAATCGCCAAAAATGCTTGATAGAAACCAAACAGCGGCTGAACTGGGCAACTTCGCCTTCAAAGCGATAACTTCGCCTTCAAAGCGATAAGTTCGCCTAATTGATAACTTCGCTTACGGCCAAGTTCGCCTAACTGGTAACTTCGCCTGAGGCCAAGTTCGCCTAATTGATAACTTCGCTTACGGCCAAGTTCGCCTAACTGGTAACTTCGCCTGAGGCCAAGTTCGCCTAATTGATAACTTCGCTTACGGCCAAGTTCGCCTAACTGATAACTTCGCCTAAAGCTAAGTTCACTTAAGGTTTAACTTCGCTTAAAGCTAAGTTCGCCTAAGGTTTAACTTCGCTTAAAGTCAAGTTCGATTAGGAAATAAATTAAAAACCTAATGAAAAATGTGTTAAGACAGTTAATGGAAATAAAATTTTTCCAAGCTGACCTGGCAGCTCGACCCCAGCCATGGGCTCTGCCCCTTGGACACTGCTAGGGGCTGCCGCCCCTAGACCCCGCTGCCAGGGGCGCTGCCCCCGGACCCCGTTCGTTGTGGGTCATATAAAGATAGAAATGCAATATGAGAAGTGATTGTTAATTGATACGTATACTTGTTATACAGTCAACCGTGCACAACTGAAGAAAGGGATTACGATTAACGTTGAACGTAACCGTGTTCAGGTGAGTTTCTAGCCCCATTTATGTGTCATGCTTTCGGGGCTGTGTGCATACTCGATATGTTTGTTAATACGCTTATCCTAAGAGATAAGTGTATGCCTTATGTGAATGATGTGATATGTATGAATGATTGCTTGATGGTACGTGAACGATCTTCGGATATTGCACGTACTGTCAGGTTGTAACGCTATGTATAAGGTAAGTATGATATGTATGCTTATGTGTATGAACGTAATAAAGTTAATAAAAGAAGGAAATGATGGTTGTATGGTTATATGGTTACGAAAAGGGTACCGAGCCCTAATAATACTCGAGGTATGATGTATGGTTGTATGGTAACGAAGAGGGAATCGAACCCTACTAATATTCGAGAACTAGGGAACCGAACCCTACTAATATTCGAGGAAAGAGGGACCAGACCCTTATAATATCTGTGATGTTAGGGACCAGACCCTTATAATATCTGTGATGTTAGGGACCAGACCCTTATAATATCTGTGATGTTAGGGACCAGACCCTTATAATATCTGTGAGGTTATAGGGCGAAAGGCTATTTAAAACGTAGGATTATGTATGTAAAGAAAATATGAATGAAAGTATGAAAGTATGAAAGTATGAATGAAAGTATGAATGAAAGTATGAATGAAAGAATATAAGTTTATGTGTATTGTATAGTGTATGATTAACTAGAACTCACTCAGCGTAGCTGACTTTTAGTATGCACGCAGGTGAGTAGGATGAGGCAGCTCGCTTGAGGAGACACGTGGCACTGAATAAGAGGCTGGCATCGGAAGACTCAAGACGTTTAAGTTAAATGTTTCGATTATTTTGAAAGACAAAATGATGTTTTAAGACAAGACGTGTTTTGTTATGAAATGTTTTATGAAAGTTTTTATATTCCGCGAAAGTTTTAATGAACTCTGATTTGTACGAACTGTGTTTATGAGTAAATCCGACGCTAAAGTAGGGCTACCGGGTTCGGGGCCTTACAAGGCACAATTCATAGGTTCCCCGAGTCTAGCAACCCACTGGGAAACTGGTTATGACTTATGACTAACTTTGTTATGCATGCTTGCTTAGTCAGTTATGTTTGGATCCAGACATATGTGTAATCTGTCTGAGTCATTTTCATTTTCTATTTTGTATTATAATGTTTTTAGAGATCATAAATATCATGTAAATGTTTTTCTGAGTCTTTAAGATAAATAACCTGTTCATCGTTTCGAGTAAATGTCTATCTATTTGTAAAGGTTTAACGTATTCACATGTAACTGTCTATTCAATGTCGTGAAAAACCTTTCTTGTTCGTGTAATTTTAACCTATAGTAAAATAGGTTAGTATAAATATCTGGATGGTGTTTCTTGATCCAGCTGCAGACCATAATGGCTTGGTTTTATCGTTTCAAACCTCGTTTACAATGATTGATATGGTTTAAATTTTATTATGAGACGGTCCATATCAACATGTTTGACCCGTTGACCGATTTATGTTTGAGATGAATGGTATCATCATGGCACGGTCCGTATATGTGTGGCAGGCCGTCACAAGTTGATTTGACCCATGACAAAATCTTGAGATGAGACGGACCATATAATGATTAGACGACCTGTCTTATTCGTCTGTTATGCCCGTTAAAGGTAAAAAAAAAACCATTTTAAAACCTTATAGCGATACGTTTGATCATTGTATGATCATAAATAAGCAGGAAAACATGTATAGTATATCTGGAAGTCATTTTAACAGAGGTTTGATCGATTATAGCTCGGATTCTTGCTTAAACTAGATAAACGAACTTAGACGAGTGTTTAATGAACCTACCTTCCCTCCAAGCTAGAACAGAACCTAAGGATAGTTTGAGATAGCTCCTAACACCACTAGAACACTTGATCAAAACCTTTTACAGTCTCTAGCACCTTGAACCAATTTTCACTTGCTTAAGAACTTCTTAAAACTCCAAGAACACTAAACTAACTAGATTTTGAGTGTGTGTAGATAATCAGATGATTGGTGCATAAAATGGACGTGTTATGCCAGCTATTTATAGGCCAAGGAATGTTGGATAAGTCATCAATCGCTGATAGCCACGCAACAAATGATTTTGACATCGCATGCTGTCAAAAGAGATTAGACGGGTCGTATAACCATGAGATGGTCTGCCTCATAATTGTGGCTCACCCAGTCTAATAAGTGTGGCGCATGAGACGCCCCGTCTCATGTGGAAACCTTTGGGTATGGGTTTTGTTTAATACGGACCGTTTACTAATGAGACGGGCCGTCTCATTCAACTTATGCATAATTACAATTTAAACTATGTATGTAACATCTCGGATTTTCCAAACCCATATTCATATACGTTTAACCCAACCGGAAATATTTTAGATTTTTATTATTAGTTTAAAATCAAATATTTATAAGTATTTAAGTTTTCTTATGTTCACTTTAGGCCTTCATACTTTATATAATGTCTAATTCCTTGTTTACAACATCAAAAGTTCAATAATGGACCAAATAACAAACCACAAGGACTAAAACTGTCAAACCTGAAAAATCCACCCCTAGGTGGCCGGAGCGCCGTGTGGCCAGCCTCACCTTCACCATCACACGGAGCCACCACTTCCCTGCATAGATTTCATAACCGATTTTCTTTCCTAGTTTGTTTTGGCATAAAAATCGCTTATTTTAGGCATAAATCAAGTAAATTAAGGTCCAAGAAAAGGCTTTTAACTACATAACATGTCCACATTCACAAAGTACTGATCAAGAACGAAATCCTTAGTTTATTTCATGGATTTTCTCATTAAAATCATATTTACTTGCTTAAACGAGTATTATGTTAAGTGGTTCGTTTTTGTAAACTCTATATAAACAACCCATAATTCCTTGCCACAAAACTTTACACAAACCCTAAGAGCCTCCTCCAGCTGTCCTACCCTCTGTTCATCATCAAACTCTTTGGTTTTTGCTTATTTGGTTGAAGACACAAGCTTTGACGTTGACTTTGCATACGTGTGGACCTTTGACTCAATAAGTTGTAAACTGAGTAATCGTTCATACATATTCCCTAGTCAATAACCTTCAATCAATTTCGGTGGTTGAAGGGTGTTGACTGGTCAATTCGTTTAAAACTCGTTAAAAGGGCAAAACAGTCAACAAGTTTGACTTTACGTTTTCTCATACTTCTGGTCGTATTCAATATTCGGTCCAGAAGACTTTTATTCTCATAACGAAGTTTTAAGGCTACTGACCAAAACCCAACTTCAAACTCGCGGTTCGGATTCTGGTCAGTATCGACTCACTTAAACGTTTAATTCAACATAACTAGAATTATACTCATCCGTTTTGGTTGATTATAGCGGCAACGAGTTCTTTTTTACTTATACTATCATATCTCAAAGTTTCAGGTTCTGATTGTTTATATTGTTTGACACGTAGTGAATGACTCGCTTATTCCTTAACTAGTTTATTCTTAATCGTGCTCACTAGCCTTTAATCTTAGGTGAGTTTTATCATTCCCCTATTTACTAAGTTTTCTAAACGTCTTGGGGACATATGCCTACTATTTGTATTTCATACTATATATATATATATATATATATATATATATATATATATATAGGTGAGATTTCAAATGAGAACCCCTTTGAGTTTTAAGAACTCGAAAGAACTCAGTGTAACGATTTTTTTTTTCGAAATTTTTTTTATACATGCGTAATATGTGTAGGTTACCATACACGTAAAAAATTATAGAATTTTTTATGCACCGAGTCAACTTTTTACACATGTGTAACGAACGTAAAAGTTAGTGTAACCACTTACATCTTTATTCTCTCTCCTACTTTGACTTTTTTGTCAGATTTAATCTCAACCACATATTTCAATCCAATTAATTAAATGTATGGCCTAGAATTGAGTTATTTAGTTCTTAAAACTCACCATTGTTCTCAAAATATCCATCCCCTATATATATATATATATATATATATATATATATATATATATATATATATATATCAAACAATAGCAAACGTGTAACTGTGTGACTTAATCAAATATACGTGTTATATGCTTACTTGTGTTAATATTCATTCATTCATATAATTCGGAGGGGTCCAACATATTCCCTTGTATAGGGTACTCATATTATTGACTAACGCCCGATTCTCTTGGCAACGGTCTCACTACTTTTTTACGGTTTGATTCATTTACTGCAATTTACTACGTTATTCTTATTTATATCATTGCAAAACTGGTGATAAACTCACTCAACTTTATGTTGACAAACTCTTTCATTTTCAACGCCTATGCAGGTTATCATGTGAATTGAAGAATGAAGTTTGGATATTTAGTCAAGACCATAGGATTTAATGAAGACGAACATAATTTAAAGTTATTATATTTATTTATTTGATTGGTTTTGTTATGTTTGGATATTGTATGTACATTTGAAATAAAATAATTAAATACATATTGTCATTTATATTCATGATAGTATCTTCGAGCTGTGAGCAATCGGATCACGCCCCAGCATTTCCGCCTTAGGCTGGGGTGTGACAATGTACTTCAAGTTTGGAAAAATGACCAGATGGCCCTTCAATTTTGAAAGTTGGCAAATATGCGATGACAGTTTTCGGGGTGTTACACTGATGGTGTTAGGTGGGGGATAACGACGCAACAACAATGGGTGGTTGGGGCGGCGGTGGGGTGGGTTTGACATGGACGATTGTGGTGAAAGACATGTGGTAGTCGTAGTGTCATATTCAATTACTTTATAACTGTTTTGTCCCTCGTACTCATTACAAGTTTAAAAACCTTGTATATATGATGTGCGTCGGATAACCCTCACAACTAAGCTTTAAATATAAAACGAAAATCCTAAACCACACACAACCAGCAAGTGTACCGGTCGCAAGTAGTATAACCCTAGGAAGTCCGAGTATCAAACACGTGGACACATAAGACGCTAACGATCACTAACCCTAGACAAGACCTACCTAAGAATAATATTTAATTGATTTTTGATTTCTTTTAACTTAACTGAACTAACTAGACTGACTGACAAAATTTACCAAAAATAGAAAACTTAACGACAAACTAACTGTGTTGACTTAGGATGGAGAAAAACGTCTACCTATGTCTGAATCAAATTGTAGGCCTAGCAAGCTAATGAATTGAATGACTTCAAGACACCGGTCCCTAAAGATGACACGACTAAAGATCGCTCGGGCTCACTGGATTACCTCTCGGTCTTACTCAACAAGCCTAAACTACTCAAAATCTACTAAAACGACCAAACCGGTAAACAATTGCTAACGTGTTTTAATGTTGACTCACCTCTCGGTCTCACCAACACTCGACCCTAATGGCAATGAATACTACACAACCAAGGATAGAGGAACAATTCAACTTAAACAAAAATAGATCAACTAGTCGCTCAAAACACATAAACCTGACAAGAAACAAACTCGCTCTCGCGCAATCCTTATTCTAGCATGCAAAGGCAATGAGACGACCCTAACTTCTTATCACCTCTCGGTCTCAAAGAATGTGCCTAACCTCTGTACTTTAACCTCAAATTCACGCAAAAAAACCCTACGGTTGTACCTACCGCAAACAAACCCTAAACACAAAGTCTAGAATCAAACAATGCACCGATCAATCAACACAAAACTAATTAACCGACACACGGGGTTTATGTAATGAATCACCAAAATTTCCAACCCTTAAACATAACCTATTTCATGTCTAAATCAAACTTTACAATAACAATTAAAGTCTATCAATCAAACAATCCATAAAACTCATCAAACATGAACAATTATCATCATTCCTAGGTAGAACTAACAAGTTTAGCCTCTCATAATTTTTGGACAGCCATGAACACTCAATAAAATCATTAATAAACTCATCCCAATCATCTTAACAATCATTTAATGATCAACAAATATCAATAACAAGTCAATATCTCAAGCAATTGCAAAACTACTAATCAATTGAACAAGTATATTAAAGATGATGAACAATGTTATGAAAGAAAGGATATGTAGATGAATAGGGGCTGTTCTTGGCTGCAACAATTGATGAAAAACGTCCCCGAGGCTTGTGCTTGTGTCCTTCTTCCTTCCCTAGCCGCCACGAAAAAGAACCCTAGCCGCTCCAAAGCTTTTTCTCCTTTCTCCCTTGCTGCCCCTGCCGATCGGAACTAGCTTTATTTTTTTTTATATATAATATAATACTAAGGCTTTGGGCTTGTATAACATGTAATCGGGCCGGGCCTTGAGCTTTGTCTTGAAATTGTATGCGTAAAAGACCCGAAAGCTCTCCGAAAAGCTCGGTTTTTTCTTCCTTTCCACCCTTTGCCTACAAGATACATAAAAATATGTAAAACCTATATAAATCAAGCTAAAATATATAAAATATAATATAATAGGTAGATAAAACGTGCGGAAAATACGTGTGTTTTACAACACATCAATATATATTTGGGAAAATCTCATGTCAAAATATTGTAGGTCCTCTAGATGGATCTCACAACTTTACTCGGATCAATCCGTATTGTTAGTTAGCGGAAATCACTAATAACACTCGGATCTCGGATCTTAGTTTTGTTAATATAAAAGAGAGAAAATGGGGAGTTTGGGAAAGAAACTTTATTTCTAAGAGTTATCTTTCTTAGGTGTTGTTTGGATAAATGGGTAAAGTGACTCTTTAATAGGGCCCCCCAATCTCCAAGACTTACAAAATAAACGTACGGAGTACGTAATAAACCGGCTAAAAGCAAACTAGAAAGACGTACACAATCCTAATAACAATATAAAATATTGGCCCTACAATCTCCATCTAGGATTGAGTATGTCGAAGAACCTTTGTCAAGTTCTTTGCTTCGTCTTTATTTCTTGAAACTTAATACTTGTCTTGATCCAGGAGCTTGAACGAGATTGGATCTTGAACAAATCTTTATTTTCCATTCTAGTAGACTTGAATTTTAATCTTATTTTCTGGGAAGGATCGGCAACAGCAAATTTTAGAACATTAGATGCTGGAGGCTCGACATCTAATTTTCTTTTGTTTCTTTCTTGAGTTGACTGGTTTCTTTCCTTGTCTTCAGACACAATCAGCTCATTTTTAGGTTCAACCACCAACTTTTTCGTTCCCGTCTTCGTTGAAGTGCTTCATCATCTGCAACATCGGTTTCTGCATCCAAGCAGATTTGATCTTGATCTACCTGTCCATGTACAACTGCATAAAACTTATAACGAATAAGGTGGTGTTTGTTTTTGCTTAAAACATCTGCAGGAGTCTTATGTCTGCGGGCGCACAGACATAAGCTTCTGAAGACTGTTTGTTTTTTTTTAAATAAGATCTGCAAACTGCTTTTATGGTCTTAAAAAATAAGCTATTGTTTAACTTCTTCACACTTCTTAACATCCTACCAACACCAAATGTCCAGCACTAGCACCACCACCCATCATGTGCCGCCGCCACCACCCACCGTCCACCACCACCACCCACCGTCCGTCACCACCACCACCCACCACCACCACCCACCCGTCGGCCACAACCATTGTCCACTACCACCACCCACCGTCCACCACCACCACCTACCATCCGCCACCAACACCATCCACCACCCACCACCACCATCATCCATCACCACCACCACCCACCCGTCGGCCACAACCATCGTCCGCCACCACCACCCACCGTCCTCCACCACCACCTACCACCACCACCTACCATTCGCCACCAACACCGTCGACCACCCACCACCATCACCGTCCATCACCACCACCACCCACCGTACGCACCACCACCTACCATCCGCCACCAACACTGTCCACCACCCACCACCATCACCATCCATCACCACCACCACCAACCGTCGCCACCACCACCGCCCACCACTAACTATTTTACTAGTCTACAGATGTTAAATGACTTCTATCTACTGTGATATGTATGATAGGTAACTAATTTTCAGCTTATGCAGACGATACCCAGTTTATAAAACAAACAGTATTATATTTTCAGATTGCAGACCTTCAGACCACATCTTCAGTTGTAGAAATGAAATAAGATGAAATCAGATTGCAGACAGTTTTTGTCTTCAAAAACAAACAGCACCTAAGATTCGTTCACAAACCCTCTCGAGGGTCAAAGAAGAATTCATTCACAGACACTCCCAATTTCAGTCCCTCAACTTGCAACTGATTTGTTTAAGTCCTAGGTTTCCAACGATTTTGCATGAACGACCTTGACAAACAAACTCATGATTTTGAATAAAACAAATGTTTAATAAAATATGTACGAACACAGTAAAGACTTAATATCTTTTTGGCACTTTCATATATTTTAATATCACGAAAATATATACATAATATTTTGAAGTTGAAACATAAAATAAAATAGAAGAAAGTAAAAAATAAAAAATAAATAAAAGATAGGAGTAAGATGAAATTAATATTACATATCAAAAATATTTACAAAATTTTACTAAATTATTTTTGTGAGAATCATATTTTCTGTTAACGTTCTAGATCACACTTCTATTTGGACATTATTATGCCAAGAACCCAAAGTCAATTGTAGATATATTTTGTCCACTTTAAACTTAACAAGTATTTTGATGTCAACGTGATATGTTAAGGTATGTATTAGGCGCAATGCTTGTGTGGTTCCCATTTAATCTAAAATGTTCCAGGTTCCATCATACCTCGGGCTTAGTTTGCTTTCACATGTCACCTTAGCTTGACTTAAACCTTTCTTATTTGATCACAGTACTCTTGTTGACACTTTGGACACTTAATTTTTGACACTTGACTCTATCTAGATATATTAAAATAAAGAAGAAGTTCAGGGCCTTAACAATCAGGCCTTGTATGGCTACAAACAGAGAAAGTCCAAAGCTTGAACAAAGAAAGAAAATAAAATAAAGCAGAAGATTCATGGCCGTAACAATCAGATCTTGTATGCTACAGGCATAGAAAGTCAAAGGATTGAATCAAAATAAAGAAAAAAATTAATTAGAAAATAAAAATCCTAAGACAAACCTCTTTTAAACTTTCTTTTTCTTTTCTTTTCATTTATTTTCTGACTCTTTTCTTTTTCTTTTCTTGACACTTTCCTTGACTCAACAGAATTAAAATTGACATTTGATTATAAGACAACTGTGATCAGGTAAAGAGATGCTTAGGTTTAACATGTTATTTACCTTTCTGCCTTCATTGATATGACTTTAGTTGGAGTCAGCAACCGCTTCATAACGTGTAACCACTAGCATATGAAGATATTTAATTAAATATCACTATGACACTTACTCATTTGTCAAGCCTATCTACACATCAAGCAATGATCTTATTGGCTTTTGATCTACTCTTTTGATGTGCTAGAATCGTTAGAGATAATTTCTTATCATTTTCCAAGGGTCGGATCAGTTTCTCAAAATTTTTAAAAGTTTTAATTATCCAACTCCCTCTAAACAGGAGCTCCCCCTTAACGTGATAGTATTTTTAGAAATGATTTCTAATTTTCTTAAAAGAATGTAAAATATTTTTGGAAAGTCAAATGACTCAATTTAGTTTTTTTTAAACTTACAAAGTGAAAATCTTTTTGATGAGTTATAGATAACTCATTTTTCTCCCTCTAAAATCTTGACATATTTGAAAAATATTTACAATTTTAAAACGAAAGGATAGATAGGTTGTTTTAATCAAAATTGATCATGCCGAGCGATTCTACCAAAAATTCAAAGCGAACATGATCGATGGATTTAGTGAAAAGCTCAGCAAAGCTATTGTCAGATGGACTATCTTAAGCATACATTATCACATTGTAAAACGAAGTTGAAGAGATTCAAATCGAGATCCAGCAGATGATGTTGGATCCATCACTTGAGAGAAGTAGTTGGACGAGGTAAGTTTGAGAAACGCTCGATAAGTTGTGGTTGAGCTATTTGAACAAGGTTGGCGTTGCTGAAGCACAAAGTACCATATGAAACACTTTCCTTCCTTGAAGGCTGTCCTTCCATGTTGCTTATGAAAGACTCGAATCCCCCATCGAATGGTTTAGCATCAAATAGCAACGGTTCGTCTCCCATCATATGCCGGGTGCAATCACTATCTAAGTATCAAATACTATTGATAGTCCTCCATGATTGACCCTGCATGCACTAAGCGTTTAAATAGACATGGGTTCCCGGGAAACTTTTTTCCTGGGAAGGTCAACGTAAACCGACCAAACTTAATTTTATTTTCTGAAAACCATTTATTTCTTGTTAGTGCCACACTTGATGAACAATAGTCCTTAGGAATCCATGTAAAAACTTGTTCCTTGGTTTTTGCAATTTTGGACTTTTCTTTACTTGTTTTTAGAACTATTTTTGATGAATTCTCAGACTTTACAGTCTTAGATCCTTTTTTTTATCCTTTTTAGTTTTCCGAAAAGGTTTCTTTTTGCGTTTTAATTTATTAACTTTGGATCTCACATCCACTTCACTAGGTTCACTATCAGCTTGATCAGTCCTTGAATCATAGCTACTAAAAGATCCTTTTGGGGACTGACTAACCCACCTTTGAATATCAAGTTGTTGCTTGAACCAGTGCTTTCAATGTCTTGCAAGGTGAGAAGAGTGATCACACACAAAATAGCACTTTCTCCTAGGAATGCCATAGAACTCATCAGAACTATAATGTGTTTGGTGTGGTGGGAAATTATAAAACACATTTGTGTAATATGGATCAACAAATTTTGTTGATAATTGTAACGTCCTCATTTCGTTAAATAAATAAAGTAAGTTGGTTTATTTTAATTATCGTGTCGAGAAACGTTAAGTAAATTAATTAAATAATATGTAGAGTATGAGTGGAATTAAGGGATTATTGGGCTTAAGAGTGATTTGGGCCTAAAAGCCTTTGGGCTTTGCCTATTTAAACCCTAAAACCCTAGATTTTTCCATCCTTATCATTCCACCATCATCATTCCAATCATTGGCACACCTACACACAACATAAATCCCCTGGACACCAAATATTTCCAAATCATCCATCCTAGATCTAGTTCAATCTCACCAAAAGGTAAACATTAATTTCGTTATTAGTTCATTTTATTTTTGTGAAGATCTAATAATAAATATGAATGAATGAATCCTTGGAAGATTTACGTAAAACAAACCAAGTCGAGCCGGCGTAAACAAACTTGATACAAACAAGATTCAATCAAATCAAGAAATAACGATAAGAATAAGGGATTTAGCAAAATAAGAAAATAAATAACACAAATAGCAAACTGTTACAAACGGGTTCAACGAGAACCCGAACCCAGACTGCTCGGCCAAGGTTAAGGACCCGAGCCCAGATCTGAACCCTAACCAGCCTAAGGAATCTCGTAACCAAAACCCAGATCTGATCCAAAGGACCCAAACTGTTCCTGGTCCTTCACATAAGTCGCCAATAGCCGCCATCTGAGCCGGTGAGGTAAAGAACGTTTTCCAGCGAGCTAAAGATCCGCACGAAACCCAAGACACGAAACCCCCCCTATGCAAACAGTTGAATTTCGCATCTCTTGCGAACCCGATGCGAAGCTCCTAAGCGAAACCCCCTATGCGAACTCCGGCATGCGAAACTCCTATGCGAAATCAATACTTCGCACGGCATGCGAAACCCTTATGCGAAATAGATACTTCTCATGGCATGCGAATCTTGTGCGAAGGAGAGTGATGCGATGCGAATTACCTTGGATGCGAACCATTGTTCCGAGTGGACGACCGTTGTATTTTAGGGCACGGCCTTGGTGGCCGGAGAAAGGAAGGCCGGAGTTGGAAGAGGCGGCGGCGCTGTGGGTGTGGCGGCGTGTAAGTGAAAAAGGGGAAAGATTAAAGGATAAAGGTTATGAGTGCGATTGTGGCCGAAGGAGGAGCCCGAGATGGGGAATACGTGGTGGCGGTGGTGTGGCCGGAGGTGAGGGAAGGGGGCGGCGGCTGTGGAGTGTAGTGAAGAAGAAAGGGTTGAGTGTGGTAGGGGTGGGGCTAGGGTTGGGTTATATGGTGAATAATAATAATAATAATAATAATAATAATAATAATAATAATAATAATAATAATAATAATAATAATAATAATAATAATAATAATAAAACTTTATTATTAATAATGATAAAAGATTAACAAAGAGGACACTTGGATGTTAAAGCAAAACCGAGACCCGATTTGTTTAGAACCCGAACTCGCTTAAGGAGAATGTTAAGTCGTAAACGCATTAAGAACGTAAATTAATAATAACAAAGCAAATATAATGTGGACAATACTGATAAATGAAGATTAAAGGGTATTAAATTAAAAGGAATGGTAAACAAGAATACATGTCGGTTAAGTTAACTTGAAAGTTAACCCCATTAACTTAAGAAATGAATGACAAGAGATTATAGAGTATTAATACGTGTACCTTATTAAACAGTTAGCCACGCACAACTCAGGAAGGGAATTACTATTAACGGTGAACGTAACAGGATCTAGGTGAGTTCTAGCCCCTTTTATGTGTTATGTTTTCGGGGTTGTGTGCATACTACGATGTGTTTAGATTTATACACTTAACTTAAATGGTAAGTGTATATTAGATATATGTTTGCGTATGAATGTGAATGGTATAGATTGTTTAACTAGTATGCACGTAGTTGTTATATTAGTTATGATTGAAAGAAATAGAAAGAAAATGTAACGAAGGTAGAATGGTATGGTATGTTAAAGGGCACCGGGCCCTAATAATAACCGAGGTATGTAGGGCACTGGACCCTTATAATATCCACGGTAAGTAGGGACTGGACTCTAAGGATATCTAAGGTATGTAGGACCCCGGATCCTTATTAATCCTGAGGTATGTAGGGTCTGGAACCTTATAATATCCAATGTATGTGATGACCGGATCTTATAGTATCCGAGGTATGTAGTCAGTAAAAAGAGTAAATGTATGAATGTATGTTTGAGTAATAGATGAACAGATAAGTATTAATACGTATCTTCGAACGCGTATTAGTAAGTAAAAGAATGCAATGCATGTTAATTAACTAGAACTCACTTAGCGTAGCTGGCTTTTAGTATGCACGCAGGCAAGTAGAATGAGACCTGTTGCTTGATGAGGACACGTGGCAATAAGAGGAAGACTGGCATCGATATGAAGAAGACCCTCGTGTCATTTATGTTTTATGTTTAAGACTTATGTTATTTCTGTTTAAGTTAAAATGTTTATGTTATGTAAGAATGGTTGACTTTATATTCCGCGAAATGTTTTAATTAACTTTGATTTTCGAATTATGTGAATGAGTAAATCCAACCAGCGAGAAAGTAGGGCTCAGGGGCCTTACAATAATGACTATAGTAGTTGTTATCACAGAAGTTGTATGACTGAGGATTTCTTAATTGATTGGTTGTTTGAGAAAATGATCGTTTATTTGGTGGAACCTATTTACACGAAGTACTTTCCTTTTCATTTTCAAAAACTTTGCTTTTACTTGAATTATCCTCAGTCTCACAACTTGATTATGAACAACTTGATATGTTCACCTCAGCAGGCCTACTTTCATTGACACGTTTTTCAACAAAAGCTTCATCATAAACGGTTTCATAATCACAACTCGTGTCTGTTTCCACCGACCCACTTTCTTCAACACAACCTGCTGAATATGATGAATTACTACTAGAATCAACAGTTATAGGTATTAAAGCAGTTGCTTTAGAAGCAAGAGGAACAAATGTTACTGGTTTTAGTACATGACCAATTTCATATACCATCTTTTCCACTAGAGGGGTATTATAACTAAAGTGGGGCAGGCTAGTATATTTATCATTAAATAATGAAGGTACGGCTGAATGGTCATAGCCTAAAACCGTCTTTTGTTTAGTACCCCTTTGTGCTCCAAGAATGTCACTTAACTTACCAGACACTATTTCAAACTTCTCAACAGTTGATTTTCTATTAGAAAGCTCAGATTCTAAACTTTCAACTTTAGCTTTTAGTTCAATAACTTGATTTTTATAAAATTCAACTGCTCTATCCAATTTTAATATTTTGAGTTTCAAGTTACAACATCGTCATGGTGAGTTTTGATCTTAGTGGTGTAAACCTTATCAGCTTTTACATATTGTTCATTCAGACTTTTTAACTTTGAGTTCTCTTTGACAACAACATTATATGTAAAGCCCCGTTACCGGTAGCCCTACTTTCGTGTTGGATTTACTCATAAACACAGTTCTAAATATCAGAGTTAATTAAAACATTTACGCGGAATATAAAACTTTCATAAAACTTTACATAATTCATAACTTGTCTCAAAACATCCTTTGTCTTTCAACATTAAAGCATTAAAATTAAAACATCATAAGTCTTCAGATGCCAGATTCTTGTTCAGTGCCATGTGTCTCCTCAAGCGAGCTGCCTCATCCTACTCACCTGCGTGCATACTAAAAGTCAGCTACGCTGAGTGAGTTCTAGTTAATCACATAATCATACAATACATTCTTACGCTTCATACTTAATCTCTTAACTTTCTTTCATATACACCTAAGTGCTTTTACTTTCATTTTTACTTTCATACTTTCTTTACATTCATAATCATACGTTCATTTTTACCTTCATGCTTTCCTTACATACAAAATCATACTTTTTAAAGAGCCTTTCGCCCTATAACCTCACAGATATTATAAGGGTCTGGTCCCTAGTTTTCGAATATTAGAAGGGTTCGATTCCCTAACATCACAGATATTATAAGGGTCTGGTCCCTATCATCACAGATATTATAAGGGTCTGGTCCCTAGTTTTCGAATATTAGAAGGGTTCGATTCCCTCTTCGTTACCATACAACCATACATCATACCTCGAGTATTAGTAGGGCTCGGTACCCTTTTCGTAACCATACAACCATACATCATACCTCGAGTATTATTAGGGCTCGGTACCCTTTTCGTAACCATACATTATCATTCCTTTCTTCTATTATCTCTATCATGTTCATACACATAAACATACATAACATACTTACCTTATACATAGCGTTACAACCTGACAGTACGTGCAATATCCGAAGATCGTTCACGTACTATCAAGCAATCATTCATACATTTCACATTATCCACATAAGGCATACACTTATCTCTTAGGATAAGTGTATTAACAAACATATTGAGTATGCACACAGCCCCGAAAACGTAACACATAAATGGGGCTAGAAACTCACCTGAACACGGTTACGTTCTCCGTTGATCGTAATCCCTTTCTTCAGTTGTGCACGGCTGACTGTATAACAAGTATACATATCAATTCAACTATCACTACTTATAATGTATTTCTATCTTTATATGACCCACAACGAACGGGGGTCCGGGGGCAGCGCCCCTGGCAGCGGGGTCTAGGGACGGCAGCCCCTAGCAGGGTCCAAGGGGCAGAGCCCCTGGCTGGGGTCGAGCTGCCAGGTCAGCTTGGAAAAATTTTATTTCCATTAACTGTCTTAACACATTTTTCATTAGATTTTTAATTTATTTTCTAATCGAACTTGACTTTAGGCGAAGTTAACCTTAGGCGAACTTAGCTTTAGGCGAAGTTACCAGCTAGGCGAACTTAGCTTTACAGCGAAGTTGCCATCAGGCGAACTTGGCTTCAGGCGAAGTTGTCATCAGGCGAACTTGGCCTCAGGCAAAGTTACCAGTTAGGCGAACTTAACTTTACAGCGAAGTTGCCATCAGGCGAACTTAGCTTGCAGGCGAAGTTCATCAGGCGAACTTGGCCTCAGGCGAAGTTACCAGTTAGGCGAACTTAACTTTACAGCGAAGTTGCCATCAGGCGAACTTAGCTTGCAGGCGAAGTTCATCAGGCGAACTTAGCTTGCAGGCGAAGTTCGTCGCTTTGAAGGCGAAGTTGCCCAGATGAAGGCGAAGTTGCCCAGACAGCCGCTGTTTTAGTTTCTGATCAGCATTTCGAGCGATTTTAACACCCTTGCTATGGTTCAATATCACCCACTACGCTACCCGACCATTTTTGGTCGTTTATACACTAAAAAGCTTGGATCTTTAAACTTCAAAGATCAAGAATCATACCTTTTTGGGCTTGTTTGGATCTCGTTTACTTGCTTATCACCACTAATCGCTCTCTCTCTCACTCGGGTCTGCCGGATCTGCCCGGATCTGCCTTCGGTCCGGCGGCGAAGTTAGTGTGGTATGTATGTGTTTTTGGAGTGTTAGGGAGTTTGGTGAAAAATGAAGATATTTTGGGATTTTGGGAGTATTTATATCCCTGAAATCCCATTCTCATTTAACCCCTCTCAATTAATCCAAGTCCAAGACCCGCTCCTTACCCGATATTAATTAATTACGCGAAATCACTAAACATAACTTCCTTTATTCATCATTAAAATTTTAGGATGTTACATTATAGTTATACCCATAGAACTCAACTTTATTAATGCAAGCTTGTGTGTATAGATTTGTGTGTACCTCGGGAAGGATAGGACATACATGACTGCTTCCACCTACAGCACTTGTCCCAGCTTTATTTTCTTTGGACTGATTGTTCATTCGGAGCTTATCATCCATTATTTCAAAAGACTTGATGGTAGAAGTCAATTATGAGAGTGTTATGGTATTCAGGTTTGTGGTTCTCTTGATGGTAGCCACATTGTTGTACCATGTGTAAGGCAGTGAATTCAACAGCTTCATGTTGATCTCAGACAAACCATTAATGATACCGGCACTTCTCATTTTAGTGACGAGTGACTCAAATCTGTTGATGAGAGAGGCAACCGATTCTCCTTGAATATGTTTAAATATGTCGAATTCTCCTTTTAGCATTTCCTTTCGGTTTTCCCTCATATCCCAGATTTCCTTCAAGCTCAGGATCGTAAGACATTTTTGCAATCAGATTATCAAATCATACAGTCTTGAAAAATGAGCAAATTCTGTTTAAAAACCAAGTTCAAACGAATCCCATAGAGGTTCGATTCGATTCGTTTTTAGAAATTCGACTTGTTTCAAAACTCAAATTTTTTTTACTTAAAAAAGTTCGATTCAAAAATTTCACCCGATTTTTTGCTTTTTTTTTTTTGGTACAATAAGAGAGAAAAAAAATAATTTTTTTTGTTGTAGAGAAAGGGAAAAAAATTAAGGTTTTTTTTTTCTAAAGTACTCGAGTTGCTACAGTACTCGCGTGACTCGAGTTGCTACAGTACTTGCACGACTCGAGTTGCTACAGTGATTTTTTTTCTTCAAAAGTTAACACCTAAAGTACCAATAAAGTCAAAAAGACTTTAGTCTAAAACCAATAAATCGGCCTAGATCTAAGTTTTTCAACCGAATCTGAACCCGAACACCAAAACTCGAAACACCAAAAACCTAGATTTGATGATTTTCGTGTATTTCTAATGTGTAAGGGACTCCAAAAGAAGTTGATAACACGAAAAACAACCTCAAATCCAACAAAAACTAAGATCAAAATCCGAAAAGTTTGATCCAAAAACCACAAAAAGTCGAGCCAAAAGCTCTGATACCACTTGTAGGTCCTCTAGATGGGTCTCACAGCTTTACTCGGATCAATCCGTGTTGTTAGTTAGCGGAAATCACTAACAACAATCGGTTTTTTCGATTTTTTCAAAATGGACCGAATCGAAACCGAAATTTCGGCTTTTCTAAAAAAACAAAAAGTTAGCCATCGGTTAATACTTCGGTTTGATTTTTTCGGTTAATTCGGTTTCGATTCGGTTTTCTGCTCACCCCTAACAGAAACAATTCTTACATGGACTTTTCATCTAGAAAACTATGTCACCCCCTTACCACATGTCAACCATTGGTGGGGGCGATTTTTAGATCAGTTGCAATGAAGGTAGGTGAGCTAGAAAATGCTTCACTTAACATAAATGGTCTAGTAGTTACCTAACTCATAAAATATGCCCAAAAACCACGTAGCAAAATGAACCTTCTGCTCAGTCATTAACCTCATTTTGTTTCCTAGAAAATTACTAACGAAACATAAAACCCCAATAAATTTGAACTACCCCTCTTCTCTTACAGAGATAGTACTCCTAAATGACTTCCATCTCTGAAGAAACACTAACCGGACCCCGGACAGATTACTGGTAACCTGGGGGTTAGATAGATGTTTCCCACGAGGGGTTAGACCCTTGGAAGATGGTTCTTCTGATAACCTGCAAAACAGACACCGTGAGCTCGTCACTGAGAAGGGGGGGGGGGTTCCTCCTTGTGACCACCCTCCGGCGTGAGAATCAGACTAGATTGCTCTTTAAATATAAAAGTATATTAAGAGATTGCTAGAGTAGATATCAGGTATAATATGATGATAATGTGATATGGTATGATAAGATGAGATGGTCATACCATTTGTGGTATTTATAGCCGAAGGTAGGTTTCCAAGGAGGTATGGCCAGCTGCAACAGTGTTCCTGTTCCACCAACAGTAGCCTACGCACGTGCCCTGCTGGTAGTTGGTGGGTAGGTAGCGGCTGATAGCGACCAGGCCTGCTGTATACTATTCCTGTTCCACCAACTGACGGCTACGCACGTGGTATGGCAGTAGTTGGTGAGTAGGCAGCGGCTAATAGTGACATACAGTGCAGGAGCATGCTGCTCGCCATACTGTTGTCAATAGGCTGTCGTATCTTTAGTCAGATCTTTTTCCCATACCTCGTCAGGTACAGTACAGAAGATCTTCCCGTATCGTACGGACTGGCTTATTTGGGCGGGAGTATTCCCCCTCCCGCCCTTGTGCGGGATTGTTCCCGGCTTCGCTCATTCCTTCAGGTGACACTGAGTGATTGAGAGCTAAGTGCCTTGTGCGTGTAGCCTTGCTGCGCGGGTGGCCTTCCCTGATGGCTTGTATCCGAGGCTGCGGGGACAGGCGGAGTCCTTCACCATCGGGAGGCATTTCCTGCGGGACCAGCTTGCGTACTGCGCGTAAGGACGTCACGTCTCTGAGCATGGTTGGTCCTGCGGATCCAGTTGGTTTCTGCGCAGACGTCCCTCTTCAAGGTGAGTCTTGCGGGTCCAACTGGGCTCTGCTGGGACCTACCTCTTCAAGTCCCCCCAGTCCAATGTTCTTCTCATGAGTGTTCAATAAATTGAGGTGAACTTTTGGACTTAAGCAGAGGGTTTTGAAAAGGGTTTTTTATGGTTTTCCATGGGAATTCCTCCCGTGGAAGTCCTTGTCACTTGCATAAATGCCCGAGTTTCCTGCTTGGTCTTTGGGTATGATGCGGGTAGGCTGTAATCTCCTCGCACGTCAGGAGCATTGAGTCCCACTTGTGTGGATTCTCCATGAGGTTTTGGTGGTTTTGAACATAGTGATCAATTATGTTAAGACCACCAATTCCATCCTGGAGCTTCGAACAACGTAGTTCTCGACGTTCCCGCTATGCGGGGATGTTATTTCCGTTTCCGCAAGCATTGCCCAGAAGATCCTTCTTGGTTTCAATTCCCAGCGGAGCGCTAGGTATGTGAAGGGTTTTGCCTTAACACTGTACCTGCGCTCGTCTTATGGTTATTTTACTTCCAAGGTATTCCTGGCGTCAATTCCCTGCGGGTGCTAGGTTTGTGAAGGGTTTTGCCTTTACACTGTACCCGCACCCGTCTTATAGTTACTTGGTTGCCGAGGTACTTGGCTTCAATTCCCTGCGGGTGCTAGGTATGTGAAGGGTTTTGCCTTAACACTGTACCCGCATCCGTCTTACGGTTACTTGTTCGCCAAGGTTTTCTTGGCTTCAATTCCCTGCGGGTGCTAGGTATGTGAAGGGTTTTGCCTTTACACTGTACCCGCATCCGTCTTACGGTTACTTGTTCGCCAAGGTTTTCTTGGCTTCAATTCCCTGCGGGTGCTAGGTATGTGAAGGGTTTTGCCTTTACACTGTACCCGCAGCCGTCTTACGGTTACTTGTTTGCCAAGGAAAGGGGGTATTTTCCCGCCTACTTTATGATCTTTTTGAATTTTGAATTTTGAAATTCGAAGAGTTGGTGGAAAGATAAGAACAGTCCAAAACTCTGAAACGTCGTGCGACGGTTTCTTCTGACTGTGTCAGGACGTGCAGGAAGTTATGGTGACGTGACATTATACGGTCATTCCAGATGCTTTTCAGGCGCGTGGGCGCGATTTTTCGGGCGCGTGGCCGTGAAATTACTGGCACACGTCCTTTCAACAGCTGTTTCCAGCTTGCTCTTTGCCACGTGTCATAGTTTCATTGCACCTTCGATTTCTCTCTCCTCCGCATTAAATTCACCGCATTAATTGCGATCACTATATAAAGGGGAAGAGGGTTATTTGTAATTCTCATCTTCACTTCTTCTCATTCATCTCTAAGGCGATTTCTGGTGAATACTCTCTTATTCAGTTGAGCATTCCTCCGAAATCGTTTCTTCTTCCTCTGCAATATGTCTTCACATGATACTGAAGCTGTAGTCGATGATAAGAGTACTGCTGGCGAGTGCCAGTGTGCTCTGCCCGGCGATCAGTACCGGTATGTTGTTAGGAAGTTCATGCTCGATCCTCTCGAGCCTGAGTTTCCTGAACCCCATCAGACCGTGTACGATGCCCCCAGTGGCAAGATCGGGGTATATGCTGCATTCTTTGTTTATGGGAACCTTAGGTTCCCATTGACAAAGTTTGTTTACCGTGTCCTTGAAAGGCACGGTGTTCATCTGACCGAGTTGCACCCAATGGCGATCGCGAAGATTCGCCACTTCGAGTGGGTGTGCCGGATTTTGGGTGTCGAGCCCTATGTGGACCGACTGATGACCTTCTATACTTGGAGGTGCATCCAGGGGTGGAACACCCTGACAACCCGGATCAAGGGTTTGAAGATTTGCGCGACCGAGCGCAGTCTCCGATCGTGAAAGCGGGAGTTCTTCTACATTTCTGCCCGCGCCGTCCCCATTGCCATGAAGTTTAAAAATGGCCAAGCCATTCCGAGCCACCACGCCACCAACTACCAGGAGGCGGAATGGTTTGCGAAGATATCCCGGGTCCAATCTCCGGTTTACCGGTTTGCGGAGTCCGGGATGGTGATGCTGGGGATGAGCCGGGTATGGAAGGAGGCGTCTCAGGTTCCCATCCTTCTTGAATACGGTTTGAACTCTACTCCTTATGGTATGTCTTAGTCTTTCTTGCTGATATGAGTTTGTCTTCTAACTGTTTCTTTTCTTTCAGAGGGGAACAATTTGGAGTCGCTCCTGTACCCGCGGGAAGCTGACGATCCTGTGCGGGTGGGTACTCGTGCTCTTGACGAGAACGAGTTGCCCATCCTGGAGCAGACAGCGGATCGGTTTGTGGAGGTCTACCCGCTGGGCCACGAGATCCTGAGCCACCGGCGGCCAGGTAAGGCGTTATTCTCTCCTCCACCCCTCAGTGCTGTACCCGCTGCTGGGATTCCTTACATGCTGTCTTCTTCTGAGGAATCAGCAGATGGTCCCCCGTTAGTGCGGAAGAGGAGGGCTGCCGTCGGGAAAGGGAAGGAGAAGGTGGCCTCCACAGCTGATCCGGTGCTTCTATCTGACACCGAGTCAGATAGTGAAGAGGTGGCGGGGAACCCCGGTGGTGAGAAGACCACTGCTCCGGAGGCTACGAATGTTACCTCCGGAGAACCAATGACGACGAGGGTGACCGGCATCAAGAGACCGGCTCCATCGGGTTCGTCCCCGCCCGTCCGTACGTTCAAGCTCAAGAAAACCCGTAAGTACAACTCTTGGCTTTTATCTTCGTAGTTTAATCTTCCAAGTCTTTCAACACTTTTCTTCTTTACGCAGGTGTGGATGTTGGCGCATTCCAGGGTGAGGGGACGAGTACTACCTCTCCGCCAATGACGGTAGGCTTGGTCAGCCTACCTGAGGCGTCGACCCAGGCGCCTACGCCTGCTTCCGCTGGTTCAGTTGCTCATTCTGAGCCGACTGTTCCAGCCGAGATGACGTCACCGCCGGTGGTAAGTGCGATTTTTACAGCATCTTTCACCGAGCCGGCGGTTACGATTGCTGCGGATTCTGCGGCAGCGACTGCGGCGGCTGCCACCATGCCCCCGCCACCGGCACCGACGGCCGGCCCATCAGGTACGCATGGGAGTACTCGCCAATCTTTGCCACCTTCCCATCTGCCTGACCTTTTGGATGGGTTTCCTTTGGGTTCAGGTGATGGGTTCGGCGGCTATCGGCCTGTTATAGACCCTACAGGTGCGTAGGGTTCCTTTGGCCCTTTTTTACTTTTATTTTTTATCATCTTTTCCTAACTGCTTTTTTGTTTTTTGCAGTGTCGGATTCCAATGAAGTGTTTGTTCCGCGATGGAACATACGCCGAGAAACAACCCTTCGTACCCCTGTGGAGTGCGTGGAATGGGCTCGCCACGCTGCTCCCCATGGTGCGTTGGGGGAAGCCATGGCTAGCTACCAGGAGGGTAGGCTAACCAATGAGCTTCGGGTTCTCCAAGCCCGGATGCAGCCGCGCGTCGAGCTGCTTTGTCGTGAAAACGACAAGTTGAAAGCAGCTCGCGCCAAGGAAGTATCTCAAGCGCGGGCTCTTCGGGAGGAGAACCAAAAGTTGGCCGCAGCTGCTGCGGAGAAGGAGAAGGCCTTCAAGGCCCTCGAGGTTGAGGTTCAAGCGCGACTCGAGGCCCGCTCCAAGGCTGCCCAAGCTGTTAATGAACAGCTTCGGCTGGCTAAGGAGACTGCGAGGAACGCAACCGAGAGGGCCACCAAGGCTGAAGCCGTTGCTGAGCCTTTACGCGTGGAGAACGAGGAGCTCAAGGCCAAATTAGAGGCTCTCCAACGTGCGCATGATGCCTTGGCGATGGAAGATGCCAAGAAGCTCCAGGAGATCTTGGACCAGAGGGGCGTGCTTGACCATACCGAGCGAAAGCTTAAGGGCGTCGAAGAGGCTGCCGCAAAGGAAGTGCTACTTGCCAACCTTAACAAAAGCGAAGCCGAACGCGCCTGCACCCAAGCTCAAGCCGCCCTTAAAGAAGCTCTGGTTGCCAAGGAATGGCTTCTTCGAGAAGCGTTGTCTCAGGTATGTCTATCTTCATGTCTTCACGCTTATCTTTGTAATTAGGGTGTTGACACTTGTATATTTTCTTATGTAGGTTGTGCATCGGGTCTTCTCAGAGACATCTTACGACGATGCAATGAGCGCAGCCCTCAACGCTTCTCACGAGGATGGGGAACGGGTCGGCTTCCTGCTTGGTCTAGGGTTTGTTGAGAAAGGCGTCCCGCCATCCAACTTCCCTTTGTACAATGTTGATACTGAAGCTGTTTACGACCAAGCAGTGAATCAATACGCCGCCTTCCCGCATCCGGTGGTGGAGAAGGTGAATGAAATTGCTGCTGCTGATGATGGGCTACCTATCCTTAAGGCTTACCTTGAACAGCCACGCTCTACTGACGGCGCTGGTCCAAGTGGAAGTGGCCCTGAAGCCTGATCCTGAAGATCCCTTCCCATTGCTAGGATAGTCTTGTACAGATGTATTTATTTTCTTTTCGTAGGCGGGTAGTTACCCGGCCATTCTTGTAATAATTCGTTTGTGAAATATTAATCTTTTTGCGTATAAGATTGTTATTTCCTTCTTTGGGTTTCTTGCTTTATAAACTTATGATTTGCATACTTAGTTT
Organism: Bidens hawaiensis; assembly: GCF_021521415.1. NCBI lineage: Eukaryota > Viridiplantae > Streptophyta > Magnoliopsida > Asterales > Asteraceae > Bidens > Bidens hawaiensis. The sequence goes on from NW_027498662.1 coordinate 37,913, forward strand.
AAATTAGCAATTTTCCAAGTGTAGAATAAGTTAACCTGTTGAACGTGGTTGATAATGGGTTAAAGTTTTGCTTCCTCTTTCGTGATTGTGCGGGTAGAACCGTCACTTGCACTTAGTAGGATGGCTAAACTTTAACCTTCATCTGACCTGCGTGTAGGTTTTCCTCATCTTTTGAGGATAAGTTAACCTTTGAACGTGGTTGATAATAGGCGTGAAGTTTTGCTTCCTCTTTCGTGATTGTGCGGGTAGTACCGTCACTTGCACTTAGTAGGATGGCAAAACTTTACCCTTATCTGACCTGCGTGTAGGTTTTCCTCATCTTTTGAGGATAAGTTAACCTTTGAACGTGGTTGATAATAGGCGTGAAGTTTTGCTTCCTCTTTCGTGATTGTGCGGGTAGTACCGTCACTTGCACTTAGTAGGATGGCAAAACTTTACCCTTATCTGACCTGCGTGTAGGTTTTCCTCATCTTTTGAGGATAAGTTAACCTTTGAACGTGGTTGATAATAGGTGTGAAGTTTTGCTTCCTCTTTCGTGATTGTGCGGGTAGTACCGTCACTTGCACTTAGTAGGATGGCAAAACTTTACCCTTATCTGACCTGCGTGTAGGTTTTCCTCATCTTTTGAGGATAAGTTAACCTTTGAACGTGGTTGATAATAGGTGTGAAGTTTTGCTTCCTCTTTCGTGATTGTGCGGGTAGTACCGTCACTTGCACTTAGTAGGATGGCAAAACTTTACCCTTATCTGACCTGCGTGTAGGTTTTCCTCATCTTTTGAGGATAAGTTAACCTTTGAACGTGGTTGATAATAGGTGTGAAGTTTTGCTTCCTCTTTCGTGATTGTGCGGGTAGTACCGTCACTTGCACTTAGTAGGATGGCAAAACTTTACCCTTATCTGACCTGCGTGTAGGTTTTTCTCATCCTTTTAAGAATTTTGTTTTGAACCGTTCGACGCGCGGTTGTCAATAGGTTAGTGTTCAGTTTCCTTTCATGATTCATGCGGATAGATCGGCACTTTCATTTAATGGGATAATTGAACTCATCCCCTTTAACTGACCTGCGTGAAGGTTTTTTCCTGTTATTGGGTTTGTGCGGGTAGGACCGCCTTCCCACGCAACGACTTCACGTAATGTGAATGCCGTTACCAGTGTTGCATAGTTTAACCGTTCGATGCGCGGTTGTTGATAGGTTATTGTTCAGTTTCCTCATTATGATTCGTGCGGATAGACCGGCACTTTCATTTTTGGGTGCTGAACCTTTTCCCTTCAACTGACCTGCGTGAAGGTTTTTTCACATTATTGGGTTTGTGCGGGTCGCCTTCCCACGCAACGACTTCACGTAATTATGCGGTGAAAGCCGGCATACTAGTGTTCAGAAAAGTAAAATCATCAGCTTCGATGTTCTAAAGAGAATCATTTCCATTAGAAGTGGCTCTTGGCCTTTTCTTTACAAATTGGAATTGATTTACATGCGAATTGTGTAAATGAGCTCCCTTCCATGTTGGGATGGGAGTGCCATCGAGCCGATACGCACCTGGTTCGGGATCTCGTTCTTTACGCGGCATGTAGTCTCGACATTGAAGCTGGAACTTTTATTCGTGTTTTCCCCAGCTGAGGTTCTACACGCACCCGCCTGCTCAGCCTTTATTGCGCCACGAGGTGCGCGAGCGTCCCATCTCTGACAAATGCTTCGACCATGTCTTTTACGTCTATGCATTCTTCAGTGTTGTGGCCTTTTGTCTTGTGAAAGTCACAGTATTTGCTCCGATCAGCATCATGACGATGTCGGATTATTGGAGGCTTTGGCCATGGGAGCTCTTCAGTAGCGAATATCTCAGTGACGCTCTTGGTGAGTGGCGTCCATCTGGAGTTCCGGTGCGGATGTACATTATCCCTTCCGCCCACTCGATGTTGCAAGCTGGATGAGGTGTCAAAGTTTACCCTTGACTGCCAAATGCCTTGCTTCCGCTTTTTATTTAGTCGGGCGGTGAGGACGTTGTCTTCTCTCGTCTTCTGAGTGTAGAGGTTTGTGCTCTGTGGGAGATCTCTACCCAGTTGCTTCTCCGTTTCCGCATAGCGTTTTGCTGCTGTCATGATGGCATCCCATGTAGATGGCATGCCATCTTTACCCGTTAGGGTGCGGATGAGCTCTGGGTCATGCGCGCCCTGGATGAAGGCAGCGCGAACAAGATCTTCGCTGATATTGCCCAAACTTAGCTTCTTTGAGTTGAAGCGAGTGATGAAGTTTGGTAGAGATTCATCTTCTTCTCGTATGCATTTGAGGATTGTCCATTGCTCCTCGGTATACTTCCGTTGCTGGCTGAAGTGTTGGCTAAACTTCTGCTGGAAGTCTGCCCAGTCGTAGATGTGGTTGACCGGTAGACGATCAAACCAAGCTCTAGCAGCCCCAACAAGCGTCATTTGGAACATGTAGCACCACGTGGGTTCCGTCCAATTGCTGACGGTTGCCCCCGCTATGAACCTGTTCAAATGATCGTCTGGATCAGATATACCGTCATATGTGCCTATGTTAGGCATTTGTTTGGCACTCTTTGGGGCGATTGCTTCCGCAATGTCCCTTGCAAATTTGGACGTTCCCGCATTTGCAATGTTTGGTCTGAACGTTTTGGAGAAGTCTCGTGGACTTCCACCTGTGCTTTTTGGTTTGAAGGCTTGTCCAAAATGCCTTTTCGGTTGGGATTCAATTTCCTTACGCTTCCCTTTTGCCCTATGGCGAGGGTTCGCGTCGGAGTCGGATTCCTCCGAGTCATCCAAGTAATCTTCGAATTCGTCAGCCTGTTGGACGGAACGCAAGCGTTCATCCAACTCAGCCTGGAATTCCTTTTGTCGTGCCTCCGCCCATGCCTTAACTTCATCGAGAGTTTGGCGGTGGAGTCTTTGTTTCTCAAACTGGGTATCAGTGAATCCCAGCGAGCGATTGTTTACTGCACTTGCCCCAGCTTGTGTAACTGGGGTAGTGTTCGTAAAATTTACTTCACTTGCCCCGGCTTGGGCAACCGGGGTAGTGTTTGTAAAAACTGTGTTGCCGGTATTCCCCCCAGTGGCTGGGGTTGTGGTTACCGGAATTTCTCTAACCATCTTTATAAAAGTTTGAAAAACTGGAGAAAAATGAAGTTCTAGCTTTATGCACGGATGGCGCCAATGAAGAAACACTAACCGGACCCCGGACAGATTACTGGTAACCTGGGGGTTAGATAGATGTTTCCCACGAGGGGTTAGACCCTTGGAAGATGGTTCTTCTGATAACCTGCAAAACAGACACCGTGAGCTCGTCACTGAGAAGGGGGGGTTCCTCCTTGTGACCACCCTCCGGCGTGAGAATCAGACTAGATTGCTCTTTAAATATAAAAGTATATTAAGAGATTGCTAGAGTAGATATCAGGTATAATATGATGATAATGTGATATGATATGATAAGATGAGATGGTCATACCATTTGTGGTATTTATAGCCGAAGGTAGGTTTCCAAGGAGGTATGGCCAGCTGCAACAGTGTTCCTGTTCCACCAACAGTAGCCTACGCACGTGCCCTGCTGGTAGTTGGTGGGTAGGTAGCGGCTGATAGCGACCAGGCCTGCTGTATACTATTCCTGTTCCACCAACTGACGGCTACGCACGTGGTATGGCAGTAGTTGGTGAGTAGGCAGCGGCTAATAGTGACATACAGTGCAGGAGCATGCTGCTCGCCATACTGTTGTCAATAGGCTGTCGTATCTTTAGTCAGATCTTTTTCCCATATCTCGTCAGGTACAGTACAGAAGATCTTCCCGTATCGTACGGACTGGCTTATTTGGGCGGGAGTATTCCCCCTCCCGCCCTTGTGCGGGATTGTTCCCGGCTTCGCTCATTCCTTCAGGTGACACTGAGTGATTGAGAGCTAAGTGCCTTGTGCGTGTAGCCTTGCTGCGCGGGTGGCCTTCCCTGATGGCTTGTATCCGAGGCTGCGGGGACAGGCGGAGTCCTTCACCATCGGGAGGCATTTCCTGCGGGACCAGCTTGCGTACTGCGCGTAAGGACGTCACGTCTCTGAGCATGGTTGGTCCTGCGGATCCAGTTGGTTTCTGCGCAGACGTCCCTCTTCAAGGTGAGTCTTGCGGGTCCAACTGGGCTCTGCTGGGACCTACCTCTTCAATCTCGAAAACCTTTGAACTTGAAGCCTTTAAAATCAGTCACTCCTCCTTTTCGTGAAGAAGGATTTGAATCCATATTAGTCTTGCAAAAGGATATTCAGTATTTTAACTTACTACGTTATTAATATATTATAGCCCTTGACACAAATCATAATCATTTACTTTAGTCAAAAGAGCTTGTGGATTTGTTTTTTTGAAAACTTTTCAAAATGTCACAAATGTTGTAATTACTCTTACCCACTACCCACAAACAGTTAATAATCGATTTATCCTTCAATGCACGACTTAGCATTTCTTATGAACTAGACATCTTTTCTCACTACAACGAATGTGAGATTTGCTTTAAGCTTTAACTCACTCCTAACCTTTTGTGTACTCACCATCCTCATTGAGGTGTGAGCCACCATTGTGACGAAGTATGTGAAATTTGTCTAATGTGTTTCAAATATCACGGGGAATTCAACATCTTTGATAAAGTTTGCTCCACAATCTTGAACGACACATAAATGGCTCTAATACCGTTCGAAAATTTTGACTCTCATATCTATATCTATATTACATATAAAACATATTGAAAGGACAAAATGGTAATTGGACTTTCTTTAAGACGCTCAAAAGGAGACGCCGTTAAAATTTATTGAAGTTCACCTCCGTTGACCTTCGGAGTCCATCTTAGACGACTTCCCCAATTAATTGCTCTATTATGTTTCTGGAATGAAACGATTCAATTGGTTCAATTATGCAGTGATCAATTAGGGTCATTAATTGTAAAAAAGAATTGCAATCAACCATCATCGTCCCCTTCAATCTTCGATTATATAATATATGCCGTTAAACACGCGAACGGTTTTTTTATTGAAGTCCTGCTGGGTAATTGAAGGTCTGGTTGTCAATTATACATATAACTAGGTTATTGACCCGTGTACGACACGAGTGGAAATATAGAAATCGTCTAACAAACGCATATAATTTTAAATAACAAGATAATTTGTAGTATATATTTGGGACAACAACATGATATTTATTGCATACGTAACTTAAATACACAAATCTAACTATACTATTAAAGCAATAGAGTTTTTGGACACATGGCCTCTTCTTATTGTTCCAACTCTATTGCTTCCATATATAACAAGCATTTCTTTGATTTTCTTCACAATTAAATAATTCAAAAAGAAAATAAAATCAAGCCTTTCTATTTTTTATTCACATTTAAATATTTTTTATGAACAATCTAAATTATAAGTAATTAAATAAAATTATTTTTAACATATAGCCATTTTCTTACGCAATGACTCAGAATCAAGTTCAAAATCTATATCTATATATATATATACTATTAAAACAAGATGTTTTATCTCTTCTCTATTAGTCCATTTGATTAATTTCCATAAATACAAAGTATTCTTAGAATTTCTTGGTAATATAATAATTCAAAAATAAATTTAAAAATCATCAATATCATTTGAAAACCTAATTTACATTTATTTCTATTAACGTATATTACTTTGTAATTTGTATAAGGGATAACTCTATAGAAACGTAACCAAATTTAAGGATTGTTTCAATTAGGTCACTCAAACTTTTTATTGTTTCAATTAGCTAACTAAGTTCCATATAATGTGCTAATGCTAGATTTTTTTACCTGTTCAACAGGTTGTCGTGCTGTGCTGATGTGGCGGATTTTTAATTACAAACTCCGTTTAGTATTAAAAAAAGGATAAAAGCATAAAATATAAAAATAAATATATCACTAGCCCTCCTTTTTCAATTAATCAAAACCTAATAAAAGTCCCCACATTATATGTCTCAATCGCCAAGGTATCATATTCTTGCAACAGTGGTTAAAAGCTTCAACTCCATCAGACAATGTGCGAGCACCAGAAGATATGTAATAAATAGCCACCATGTACAACGGGGTAGGATTTTAAAGCCGTATATATAACTAGGAGATGCAGATCTGGAAACTTGATGAAGATCGGAAACCCCCTTTGTTTGAAACTATTGCGATCCGAAACAAGGAGACCCGAATGGTTCAATGGTTCATTAGCGGCTAATGAGAGAGAGATCCGGAAATTTGAGTGTCGCCGGAAGTTGCAGGTGTTGCCGGAGAAGATGATCGGAGTTTAGGCAGGTGATTAAGGAAGATGGTGTTAGCGGGTCTTACAATTTTAAAATCTTACAAATATAAACAAAAAAACATTTTTGTTTTGTTTTTAATTCCATCTCATTAGTTTTAAATTCCACATCATCTTTAATAATTTTTTTAAAAAATAATTGCCACATCAGCACAATAACCTATTGAACAGGTAAAAGATCTAATATTAGCACATTATATGGAACTTAATTACCTAATTGGAAAAAAAAAGAAAAAAAAAGGTTTGCGTGGAACAATCCATAAACTTGGTTACATTTCTACAGAGTTTAACTTTAATTTTTAAATGTCTTTCAATCAACAGAAAATTTTCAAACGGGTTATGTGTATCTAATTTCATTAACTTAACTCATAGAAATTATTTGTTATTTTTTTCCCTTACTAGGTTCAAGGCATTGAATAAACCACTAAGAAAGCTACACGTCTTCTTTCCTCTCACACACAATATACACCAATGCAAACATCTTTTATTTTATTTTGGCTTTGTTTTCATTTATATTTCTATCATGACTATTTGCTAAAAGTTCAACTTTGTATACATGTGCTTTTAAAAGAATAAAGATGTCTTTCAGCTTTAATTAGTTAATGTTTTTCAATCTAGATGGAATTTTATAGATAAACTTTACGTAAAATTCAACACTTTATTACATAAGATATTAATTTTTTAATTATTGATATATGGTTAAATGCTTTTTAATATGCCAACAATCAAACAACATCAGAGAAGATGAGGACAGAGTCATTAGTTTGAAATTACTATTTTATTGAATATCATTGTAACATCCCGCCTGCGCTAGGCTTGACGTGCCACTTTAATAGTAGGTTAGAATTAAATGTTAAATTTTCATTAATGATAAAACATTACATTTTTACAATAAATACAAAAATGAGTACAAGATGTCATTTATTTCTCTAAAACTCTTGATCTTTAATATTTTCCCAAGCCGTCGATCGATTCTTCGTGGATAATCTTGAATACCTAACGTGCAAGAAAACAACAATACAAAATCACGTCTGAATGAAACGATCAGTGAGCGGATAACGAAATCATAGACATTATAAATTATAAACTTTCAACTTATAATACATTTTATCAATTTGCACTTATAACATATCAATTCGTAACTTTGATCAATCTCATAAACAATAATTCCATATCAAATTTCTCAATCAATGAATAAAAATATAAAATCTAAAACGATGTCATAACTCACAAGGTTTCGTGAGGACATGGTTAAGATGATATTTTCACTCAAAGGATTGACACATGCGTCTCTAATAATTCTATAATTCAATATTTTTATGACCAATCCGTAAACATTCAGTAGTGAGACGATGTATTTTTCCCGTAATCGATCTATACACCTCAACTCACTCACGTTTCTCCTGAGAAAAATAACGAAAATGATAAACTCAAAATGTGTCAAAACATGTTATGAAATCCAATATCAAAACATTTATTCGTAGGTGGGTCCAAAAACGTATCACAAAAATTAAATTAAATCAAAATCAAATTTGTAATCGGTGGTTCATATCAAACGATTTGTAATCAATGGTTCTCATAAATCAATAAATAATTCATGCACCGGTGTCAAAAAGCCTATTGCTTTAATAGTATAAGTAGATAGGTAGATGTTTAAAAAGCCTATTGCTTTAATAGTATAGATAGATAAAGTACACCGTAGGGTAAATTGAAATTGTTTGTCGAAAGCCAGAACCCATTCAATTTTCATAGGTATGTGTTTTATTCTCAATCTTGTTCAGTTGTTTCTCAACATTTTTTATTCAATCTTGTGTATAATTTGGGTATTGACGTTAATTCATAGACTTGGTTAATGGAAAACTTGATTATAATCTTGGTATTTGTTTAATCTGGGTATTCTTAGCAGGGGATCAACATGAGCCGAGGCCAATGATACAGTTTGACTTGTAAATATTAAAGTTGATAACTTTGTTTGTATTCAATGAAGAGGTTTATACTATGTCATATTGTCATAATAGTTCTTTCTGATTATGATATATTACAGAAGTGTTAATTCTCATTTGATAATATAATGGGGAAAAAAGGAAGTTGGTTTTCTTCCATTAAAAAGGCTCTCGGCCCCCACTCCAAGGAAAAGAAAAACCAGGTTTGATATAACTAAATGCATTATAAGTATATTCAATCACTAGTTTGAGACCCGTGTATTATACGGGAAATTAATGAAAATTAGAATATTTAAACGTTAAACAAAATACAATCAATAACGCAATTGTTATATATTGTTAATACAATTACAACTTTCATTAAAATTACAGGAATTACGAAACAAACATTACGCAAGTAATCTATAAATAAGAAAAAATTTCTTTGTACACGACATTTGTGGTTGTATTGGTCAGATTACCTTTTTATCAAGAATCAGAATCTTGAGCCCAAACCTGCTTGTAACTCTTGACAAGGCGACGTATAGCTGTCCATATGAGAACACGGGTTTTTTCAAGTACAAACCAACCCTAGATAATGATTGACCTTGGCTTTTGTTTATGGTCATCACAAAACATATTGCAAGGGGAAACTGTCGTCTTTAAAATTTATATGTTATTTTGTTGTCTGTTGGAGTCATTGGTGATCAATGGATCAAAACTGTATGTCCAATGTTAGTTCCAGAAATAATTTTTGCTTCAACTACACGAGTACCCAAATATATAATTTGTAGTTGAGTACCATTACATAAGCCTTCTTTCTAATAAAGATTTCTAAAAAGCATAACAGGAACACCAACTTTTAGCACAAGCTTGTGGTTTGGTAGTCCGGATATTCTTAGACCATTAAACCATATTATTATAAAAATACAAACACCTCTACAAAACATATAAAAATAATATCTACTTCATGTTATAAATGCAATGTATGGTAACATAGATACGTGACCAAAGCACCTACTTCTCAATTTATCCTATAATATTCAATTTGATCATTAAAGAAAACAATCACCAAATATGCAGAGATTAGTGACGTCAACTTAGAGAGTACTAAGATTAGCAATGTATGATAACATAGATACGTGACGAAAGCAATCAACATATCAAATAACCAAATCACACTAAACTCGAATAATAATAATAATAATAATAATAATAATCATCTTACTATAATCTATATTGATTAACAACAATATTACGATTACCTCAACACGAGTAGGCTGGAAGTAGATGAAGAAATAATATCCCATCACCATTCCAATCGAGACTCCAATTCCAAATCCAAAGGTGCCGGCAATCGTAGTCACTATCCCCATGTAACATTTCGGATTTTCCAAACCCGTATTCATGTACGTTTAACCCGACTCGAAACATTTTTACATCTTTATTGTTATTAAAAATCAAATATTTATGAGTTACTAAGTTTCTACATGTTCACCTTAGGCCCTTATACTCTAATGTATAATTAATTTCTAATTATAACTTAAATAGTTCATAAAATGATCAAACAACAATACATCAGGGGCTAATCTTGCCATTGTGTGAAACCTCCCTTCTCCGGTGGCCGGAGCGCCGCGCGTGGAGCAGCCCTAGGCTGGCCAAGCAGCGCGGTGGCTCACCTGCACCAGTATGTTGTTCGTTTTTGTTCGTTAACTCGTTTAAGGCATAAAATCGTTTATTTTAGGCATGTTTGAGTAAATTAAGGACCAAGTAAACATCATATAACTAAAATATAAATTCTAATTCGTTAGTTACTGCTCAAGATCAGATATTTGTGAATAAATCGTTGATTCTTTCCTTAAATCGTATATTCTTGCCTAAACGGGCCAAAAGCCCATAATTAGTTCATTTTATGTTTTTCTATATAAACAACCATTAAACATCTGCTGTAAACATTAATCAAACCCTAAAGAATATCCTCCAGCCATCCCTTACCACTGTTCATCCTCCAACTCTTCGGTTTTTGCATATTCGTTAAAGATTCAAGACTTGATCGTTGACTTTGCTTGTTTTAGGACCTTTGACTTCCGTTTCTCATCAATCCTTTCACTTTCCGGGTAAGTTGTAAACTGTAAAATCGTTCATACATATTCCCTAGTCAATAACCTTCAATCAATTTTGGTGGTTGAAGGGTGTTGACTGGTCAATTGCTTTAAAACCCGTTAAAGGGCAAAATTGTCAACAAGTTTGACTTTGCGTTTTCTCATGCTTCTAGTCGGATTCAACGTTCGGTCCAGAAGACTTTTATTCTCGTAACAAAATTTTAAGGGTACTGCCCAAAACCCGACATCCGACTCGCTGTTCGGATTCTGGTCAATACCAGCTCGCTTAAACGTTTAATTCAACATAACTAGAGTTCTACTCATCCGTTTGGATTGATTCCGGTGGCATTAAGTTCTTTTTTATTTATAGTTTCATACCACAAAGTTTTAGGTTCTTATCAATTATCTCATTTGACGCGTATTGGACAACTCGCTTATCCGTTGACTTGTTTATTCTTAGTTATATTCACTTGCCTTTAATCTAAGGTGAGTTTTATCGTTCCCCTATTTTCCTCGATTTTTATAAACGTTTTGGGGACATATGCGTATATAATACTATACATACATATCTATATATACATACATATCAAAAATAGCAAACGTGTAATTGTGTGTGATTAATCAAATCTACTTGTTATGTGCTTATGTGTTATTGTATTCATTCGTTTGACATATCCCCTTGGAGAGGGTTCTCAGTCTATTGACCACCGCCCGATTCGCTTGGCAACGGTCTTATTCTTATTTGCTCATGGTTGATTTACCGGCGCCCGATTCGCTTGGCAATGGTTTAGTCGACAACTTACTTGCTTATGGTTTGATTTCATTACCGCATTTATTACGTTTTGCTTATTTATTATATTAACATTATTTTTGGTGTCAAAACTTGGTGGTAAACTCACTCAACATGTTTGTTGACAAAACTCCATTTTCCACGCATATGCATGTTGCCTGAGTTGAAGGATGGACATTTAGAAAGGCCTTAGGGTTATATTGAAGACAAACTTGAAGTTAATTGATTGTTTATATTTATTTGAATTTTATTGTTGTATTTGGATATGTGCATTATTTGAATAAAATAATTAATTAGATATTGTCACATTTTATATATGATAGTATCTTCGAGCTGTGAGCAATCGGATCACGCCTCGGCATTTCCGCCTTAGGTTGGGGTGTGACACCCCATCCTCAGTCCGGATCTTCGTCCGAATATCCGTCCAATTCCATTTCTCAATCACAGTAGTCTCATAGCCTAATAGACAATCTTACTATTCTAATAAAGAAGTACTACTATATGCCACTTGTCAATCTCTCCTTAACTCTCATAATTTTTAACCCATTTTCATAAAATAGTATCTCTTTCAGGTTAACACGCCCCAATAATACTATCTGGATCTATTTTTATTATTCTTTCATTCTTTTCATTCAACACCAAAGATGCAAACCCTAATTCCCGGAACCGCCGCTCATTCTTTTCATTCAACACCAAAGACTACAACCCTAATTCTCGAAATCTCCGTTCATCTCTTCCATCGCCATCGATACATGTGATTTCCAATTCTCCGTCGCCATCGTCACTTACAATACCGCCGTCTCCTACCGTCATCGCCACCGCCGGCACATTTGGATTTGGAATTGGAGTCTCGATTGGAATGCTGATGGGATATTATTTCTTCATCTAAGGTCATGTTTTATAAAAAAAAGTCAACTTTTTATAAAAGAAAATGTGTAGTTTATATTAAAAATATGTCAAATATATATAAAATTGTCAACTTTAGAATTTCAATATCAAATTTTATTAAAAATAGGTCAAATATATATGGTCATTTTAGAATTTCAATAGTTTCTTTTTATTAAAAAGGTCAAGTTTTTTGGTCTCTTTCTAATTCTTCAAGGACCCCACAAATTCGCAATGGGATTGGATTTGGTTGGAACGATACATGGCGGGCCACCCATGGGAGACATCCGAGAAAAGTCAACCTTCTGTTAAAATTATACTGACATTACCGGAATGGAAATAGCAAAATCTTACGCACGCCGGGTTTTATATACGGGTCTTACCATGGAACTAGGTCAGGCCTGGTTGATGATTTGAGAAGTGTGTTTAGTGAATGGTCTAACATGAATCAAAGTCATAGTATTGCAAGATTTTCTATGAGAGATAATGAGAGTATGGATAGCTCGCTTTTCAGTTGGTTTTTACATGGCGCAAAAGAAGTCTGCGATAGCAAAGTTAAAGGGGCAGAGTATGTTGGGGCCCGAGGAGAAGAAAATAGTCAAATACGAAGCATCCATGAGACGAAAACGAGTCATGGCATATTCCTTTTATCATCAGGTAAATACATTTTACAAAATTACTCGCATATTAAATGATTTTGCTTTAATTAATAATATTTGTTGCAATTCTTTCTAAAACAGCAACAATGGAAGAAATTAACAAGAACAACAAACTTGCTCTTCATGGACCCCACAACTCTGCAATGGGATTGGATTTGGTTAGAGTGGTACATGGCGGGCCGCCCATGGGAGACACACAGCAAGAAAAGTCAACCTTGTGTTAAAAATAATTAACATTACCCGAATGGAAATAGCAAAATCTTACGTGCGACAACAAACTTGCTCTTCATGGACCCCACAACTCTGCAATGGGATTGGATTTGGTTAGAGTGGTACATGGCGGGCCGCCCATGGGAGACACACAGCAAGAAAAGTCAACCTTATGTTAAAAATAATTAACATTACCCGAATGGAAATAGCAAAATCTTACGTGCGACAACAAACTTGCTCTTCATGGACCCCACAACTCTGCAATGGGATTGGATTTGGTTAGAGTGGTACATGGCGGGCCGCCCATGGGAGACACACAGCAAGAAAAGTCAACCTTCTGTTTAAAATAATATTAACATTACCCGAATGGAAATAGCAAAATCTTACGTGCGTCGGGTTTTATATGCGGGTCTTACCATGGAGTCGGGTCAGGCCTGGTTGATTATTTTGAAGTGTGTATAGTGTGCATAATCTGAACAATTTTAGGTACATAACTTCTTGTTAAAGAATAATTAAGAGTATATTGTTAATTTTGTACAATGTTTTGTTTCCTTTTTTACTTTGGTTGACTCTCCTTTGATTGTGGAGAGATTTATGTATCTTGTTAATATTTAAAGGAATGTAATCCCTCAATATTTGTGAGGTTGATTCTACCATATCATCACATGGTATCAACTAATTACACGATCCTCTCTCCTTCCAAACCCTAATTTTCTTCTTCCCTCCCATGGCAGATTCATCATCCTCTTCCCCTTGTGCATCGCTCTCCATGAACACAATTTTACACTTTGCCACTCTCAAACTCACCCCAATAAACTACCTGGTTTGGAAGAATCACATGCTTCCAATTTTTTCATTCCAGAATCTGCTATGCCATATCGACGGCACATCTACTCAGCCGTCAGACACCCTCACCGTCGATAACAAGATTGTTTCGAATCCAGGAGCCTCGTTCTGGGCAGCTCAAGACCAGAAAGCTGTTATAATTCTGAATGCCTCTTTAACCGAAGAATTTGCTTCGGAGGTTCTTGGCATCTCTGGTACACGTTAAATCTGGCTTGCACTTGAATCGACTTTCAGTAATTCTTCTATCGAGCGGATGTATTCACTACGGGACTCTCCGTCAACTTACGAAAGGTACTTCTTCGGTTACCGATTACAGTCGAAAATTTAAGGCAATATGCGATCAGTTAGTTGCAATTGGGCATCCAGTTCTCGAGATGGACAAGTTTAACTGGTTTCTTTGTGGACTTGGACCAGCCTTTGAGAATTTTTTTCGTTTCCATACGGACTACTAAACCAGCCCCGCCATTTCGTGATCTTGTTACTCAAGCTGAAAGTCACGAGATCTTTATGCAATCCATTCATGGGAGTTCCACCCCACCAGCGGCTTTCACTGCTCAGCATCATCGTCCCTCTCGTGGTCGGTCAAATAATTACCGAGGGAACACTTATCGTAGGGGCAAAATAATGGTTGAGGTCGTTCTTATGAAAAGAGACTCCCTCATTGTCAAATCTGCAAAACTTATGGTAATGCTGCTACTACTTGTCCTGATCTACACAAGTATGCTAGGCAACACTCTTCTTCTTCTTATGAGTCTTTGGGAAAAGCCTTTCATGCTCAATGTCATGTTACTAATAACACACCAGATTGGAATGTTGATTTGGGAGCAACTGCGCACATGACTCCAGATTTTGATTCTCTTCACCAATCTACTCCTTATCAAGGTAATGCAATTGTTATTTTTGGCAACGGTAAGTCTCTTCCCGTTACTCATACGGGTACGTCTGTTATCTCCGATCATATTAAATTGCACAATGTTTTGGTCATTCCAAATCTAACAAAGAAGCTATTATCTGTTAGCAAGTTAACATCCGATTATCCGGTTGACGTATTTTTATCTCAACCTTTCTTTCATATTCAGGATCGGATAACAAAAAGAGTGCTAGCTAAAGGAGTTTGTGAAAATGGTCTTTATGTGTTAAAAGACATTCCACAAGCCTTGGTTGCTACAGTATCGAGTCGGGCATCTTATGAACTTTGGCATGCTCGTTTAGGCCACATTTATTTTAACTGTATTTCCATTTTAAATAAGTTGGGGGCTTTATCTGTTACTTCGGTTTTGCCTAAACCAAACATTTGTGTTTCTTGTCAACTTACAAAGGGTCAAAAACTCTCATTTGATGTTAATTTAAAACGGTCTTCACATCCGTTGGATCTTATACATTGCGACTTATGGGGACCATCACCTATTGGGTCTAAAGATGGTTATTTGTATTATGTGGTGTTTATTGATGATTATTCCAGGTTCACGTGGTTTTATCCACTAAAAACCAAAACAGGTTTTCTATACGATATTGCCTATATTCATCAATCTTGTTCAAACACAATGTGCATGGAAGATCAAGGATTTTCAAAGTGATGGTGGCACAGAATTTGTCAATCACACAGTTCGAAAAATTTTAGAAGATAATGGCACCTTTCATTGGTTTTCGTGGCCATATACGCCTCAACAAAATGGGCGCGGAGCAAAAACCTAGGCATATTGTTGAGACAGGCTTTGCCATGCTATTTAACGCACACGTTCCGGCTCATTTTTGGGTTTAAGCTTTTACATCGGCAACCTATATTATTAATCGGCTCCCCACTTCATTATTGGACAACAAATCACCATTTCAAGTTTTATTCGATCATAAACCACAATATGCAAATTTTTGTGTTTTCGGTTGCCAGGTTTTTCCACGTTTGAAGGACTACTCAAAACACAAGCTTGCACCGCGAAGTATATCGTGCATCTTTATTGGCTACAGCTCACAATACAAAAGGTACCGGTGTCTGGACCCGACTACTTCTCGTATCTATGTTACACGGCACGCTCGATTTGATGAAACGGTATTTCCATTTAAAGGGGCAGCTGATGTTTCTAGCATATCCAAACTTGGCATCATCACTTTTTTGGATGAATTTTCGGGTCCTTTAGCCAACAATTCACCCACGTTACAAACTGATGCACCACCACCCTTCAAAAATTCATTATACTCACCTACATCATCTTCCACTCAACCCATAAACCACACTACAATCGGCCCAGCTACTTCACCTAACACTACTCCATGCACACTATGTGAACCTAACTCAAAACCTATTCTAGACCCATCCTTAAACCCACCAGATTATTCACCCAATATTCCATCTTCACCCGTTAACTTGAACCCACCAATCCCTCCATCAGTCCATCATAATTCCATCAACCCTCCAGCCGAGTCTACCACCTCTACCCATCTCATGACCACTCGATCCAAATCCGGCATTTTTAAACCCAAACATATCGCCAATTTGGCATCACTTACCACTCACCGTCTTCATATTGCATTAACCGCCATCACCGAACCCTGTGGTTTCAAAACCGCGGCTAAGGACCCGAAATGGCTACAAGCTATGAATGAAGAACTCACTGCTTTGCATCACAATAGCACTTGGACTTTGGTTCCGCGACCACATTCCGCAAATGTTGTTGGATCTAAGTGGGTTTATCGTATCAAATACCATTCCTATGGGTTGATTGAGCGCTACAAAGCGCGTTTGGTCGCACAAGGCTTCACTCAAATACCGGGTCTCGATTACTCACATACGTTCAGTCCGGTTGTGAAAGCCTCCACCGTCCGCATCGTTCTTTCGCTTGCTGTTTTAAATGAATGGAAGTTACACCAACTTGATGCAAAAATGCTTTTCTAAACGGTCACTTAAACGAGACCGTTTTTATGGAGCAACCACCGGGTTTCATTGATCCTAAGTTTCCTAATCACGTGTGCAAATTATCTAAGGCATTATCCGGTCTAAAGCAAGCTCCACGTTCTTGGTTCCAGCGCTTGAGTTCGTTTCTCATATCCTACGGTTTTACCTTTAGCCGTGCCGATACTTCTTTATTCGTCTATCGTCGAGATGGTTACATCATGTATTTGTTAGTTTATGTGGATGATCTGATTTTAACAGGTAATAATGAATCCTTTATTGGAGCATTCATCTCACGGCTTGACCGTGAGTTTGCTATCAAAGATCTTGGAGATCTAAATTATTTCCTAGGACTTGAAGTTGCTTATATAGATACCGAGATCTTTCTTACCCAGTCCAAACAGGCAACAGATATTTTTAAGCGGGCTGGGTTAATCGACTCGAAACCGATTGCCACTCCTTTGGCACCGCACGAGTCTTTTATCTCGACTGGGGACCCGTATTCTGATCCTACACTCTTTCGCTCACTGGTTGGTGCTTTGCAATATTTAACAATCACTTGACTCGATCTTTCTTATGCTGTTAATCAGGTATCGCAGTTTTTACATGCTCCGACTGTTGACCATTTCAATTCGGTCAAACGCATTCTTCCTTATGTGAAAGGCACTCTCTCATTCGGTCTTACTTTTAGTCGGCCACATAAGTCATCCTTGGTTGGAGACTCTGACGCTGATTGGGCTCGTTGTCTTGAGACATGTCGATCTACTTATGGCTACTCAATATTTTTAGGTGGTAACTTAGTATCATGGAGTGCAAAGAAACAACCCATCGTCTCTAGATCAAGTTGTGAGTCTGAATATCGGGCAATGGCAAATACAGTTGCTGAAATAGTTTGGATCACTCATTTACTACAGGAACTTAATGCTTTGCCTCCAGATCGGCCTACTCTTTTATGTGATAATAAAAGCGCTCTCTTCATGACTCAAAATCAAGTTTCTCACAAGCGTGCTAAACACATTGACTTGGATTATCATTTCATTCGAGAGCTAGTTACTTCGGGTAAATTGTATACGCACTTCGTTCCTACCAATCTTCAGGTGGCTGACATCTTTACAAAAAGTCTTCCGTGTGCACCTTTTGAAGCTTTTCGTACCATGCTACGACTTGGTCCGCCACCCTTTCGATTGAAGGGGGGTATTAAAGAATAATTAAGAGTATATTGTTAATTTTGTACAATGTTTTGTTCCTTTTTACTTTGGTTGACTCTCCTTTGATTGTGGAGAGATTTATGTATCTTGTTAATATTTAAAGGAATGTAATCTCTCAACACTTGTGAGGTTGATTCTACCATATCATCACACTTCTACTCATTTGTCTCACTAAAACCATCTTTGTTAAAGGATACTTTAGTCATTTCATAACATGTTTATCCAAGTACAAAAAAAACTTCAAATGTGAATACAAATTTAGGGGAAGTACTTGCAAGGAATTTTAGAGAATGCTCAAAAAGCCTGCCACTTGGCATGAATTCATCTGGAAATCTTGAAGCAACACGAGCCAAGTAATTAACCAACTTCAACTTAGCTTTCTCAGATCTCATGCAGGATCTCACTGGCAAACTAAATAAGGATGAAACCATTACCAATATAAACCTTGGTAGCAAGAAGGGACTGGTTAGAGTAAAGGATGAAATGAATATAAAACCGAGGGTGGTGATGGTGGAACCATCAGCTATGATTTGAACACGGGAGGTAACTATGACTTCATAGGCACGAATCAAGATTTACTTCTACTCATGTTTGCCAGACAAAACTAGAGCGGACGATAATAATAGTAATAAATCAACTTAATAGTGTAATTCATATTTTTTTTTTTTTGCAATAATCCAACTAAAATTTGTTGATGCCGATTAATGTGATGTAGCTAGCTCGAGTAATGTTTTCAAGGTATAGATCTTCCTGTCACTTTGGAATTAATTTGTAGATTCATAACATGTATTTTCTGATGATTGATGTCTTCTCTTAAATTTCATTCAACAGAAGTATATTTTGATTGATGTTGTATGTTAAAGTTTGAATGATGATTATGTGATGGAGCAAGTATACAACAATTAAGTTAGAAACCAGAACAAAACAAAACAAAGTACAAAACAGAATAGAAAGGTAAGAAGGAGCTGATATTCATCATCATCATCATCATCATCATCGTACTCAGTATATCCCACCAATAGCAAAGCTATGGTAGGGTCTGAGTAGGGTAAGATGTAGACAGCCTTACCTCTACCCTATAAGGATAGAGAGGCTGCTTTCGGTGAGACCCCCGGCTCGATAGTAGTTTTGCATCAAGCCTTGGACATAAGGCACATAACACTCAATCATCGGGACACCGGCTGATCGGTGCATGTGCCCTTGTCTTTCGGCTATCAACGCCACTACATGATGCCTGATTAACCGTCCGTCACTTTTAACGTTATTTTCACGAGATTAGTAAAATAACGTCAAAATTAGTGCAATTTCACTTTTGCCCACCCGAGGGTTCACACATATACACATCATATGTGCGCACCACAAACAGGGCTAAGAAGGAGCTGATATTAATGTTGGTAAACTGGTCTGATTTTGAAGTCCAAAATAACAAAAACACAACCAACCAAACTTTAGTTTTAAACACATGTTATTTTAATAACAAGAACCATCATAGTCATTTGAGTATTATTTAATATTTTTATTTTGTCTGCCTACAACTAATTTCCATTCATAAAATAAAAGGATTTAAGAGATTTATTACATAAATATTGTGCAACAGATTGTAAACGAGTCATAGCTTGCAAACGGGCCACAAATCACAAACGGTTCATACATCGCAAACATGTCACAGATCGCAAACGATTCACATATCTCAAACGGGTCAGTTATTACTTATTACTGCAGGGGCAATTTTTTATGATTTATTATTAAAATGATTTAACTTGCTCATTTGAAGTCAAAGGTCAAACTTACCTTGTTTAATGTTGGAATTCAAAATCTTTATTGATGTTTCATGTCTTGCTCTTGATTTATATAGAAACATAGACTCAGGCAGCAGGCGAAAAAACAAAACAATGGTGATCTGAATAATGAAAACAACAGCGAGAAATTACTATATTTTTATCCTCATCAATTTCACTACATTTTGATATTTTATAACTTATTTTCTAACATGAACATCCCCGCATTAAAGAAGCTTAGTAATATGTTCACCATATTAGTTCTATTTTTAGTTTTATATAGGAATGAAGAAATGGATATTTTACTTTACACAGAAATGAATCTAAATGTTATTGGGAAGTTGCTTATACTTCTAACTTCACACACATAGGTTGTATTATTATTTGTCGGTTATTACAAATTTCAAGGTAGATGTTACCATGTTGATCTTTATAAATATTTAAAACTTTATTGATTTGATATATATTTCTATTTGTTGCAGTGAAAATGTTGAGGAAGCTCTCTAACTTTTTGAAAACTGTTTCTTTAAAATACTTGTATCACTTACATGCCATTATTTTTTTATGGATTTTTGTTGGTGAACTTATTATAGTTGTAAATTAGGTTAAAAATTACATACTCGCTGCGAAGCGCAGGCTCCTGTGTTAGTATTTGATTCATGTTTATTTTTTTATTTATATATAAAACATTTTTTTCTTCTTGGCTAGGGGCTTCTTATGAGGTCACTCGTAAAATTGCACTCAACCAAAAATAATTAACTATAAGAATTTCTCCTCCGATCTATGTTACTTCACATAACAATCGTTGATGTTTAAAGCTAGATATCACTATAATGTTTCATTTTATTCTAACTTTGGTTATGCCTGATGCTAAAAGTAGCATCATGTACGGTATATGTTCGTTTATCTTTCATATATCATAAGAGCATCTCCAATGAAGATCTCCATAAAACACCTTTACATCATCCAATCAATCCCTTCTCTCTCATCTTTTTCCATAACATTGGTTTGTAGCTACAAACTCTTCTCCACTCTCTCTCTCTCTCTTACAAGAGAAACCCCATCATTGGAGGTGTCCTAAGTCTTTCAATTATGTTATAAAAAGAGTGTGTCCCTATGTAGAATGACGTGCAATTTAAAACCAAGTTATATTCAAAAATAAAAAGGACTAATAAAAATATAAGCCATTCACAAAAGTCTTGTTCACATTGGAAAAGCCAAATATAGCAAATCATTGTGATCTTTTCTAAATATAGAAAGGAAATGGTGAACACAAAACGTCACTCAATCTCTTATCAAGGGGAGGACGATTTCCATAGATAAAAAGTATGGGGTGATAATCAAACCCACACACAATGAGTTAACCCGAAACATTTAGGACAATTTTCGTTTATAAGAATAAGAATGATTATATTTAAAAAAAATTAAAAATATAGGACGGATTTGGAATTAAGTGATACTCATAGGTCTGACTAATTGAACTGTCAATGAACTATTCATTAACCATTTGACGGAAAGTTCATTTATTTAATAGACAAACGAACATGAACAATATATTATATTCACTTATGTTCGTCTGTTTACTTTCATTTATTTTTGATAGTTTATATCTGTTTAAATTAAATTTTTAGGTCAATCAAACTTTAGTCTAGTTTTATAATCGTCTAGTACAACTTTGTCTGGTTTTAATACATTTTTAGGCCCAACATATTTATATACATGTTATACACTTATACTTTAAATTGTCGTTCACACAGTTTTTTCTTTTCCTTCTATAATCAGTTATGTTCATTTGTTTACATTAGTAAACCGTTCATATATACCATTAACAAACCAACATAAACGAAACGCCAACACACTTATTTTGTTAGTGAATGGACATGGACAAGAAAACCTTGTTCGTTTAAGTGTTCGTGTTTGATTATTTGTTTAGTTAAAGTTAAACAAGCATGCTCATTGCTCAGTCCGTATTCATTCGGTTCATTAACTTAATATTAAATTATTGTCTACATTTGGTGATGTTTTTTCCTATTTGTAAAGTTTCTTAGCTGTGTCATTTTTATTATTTTATGATTATGTGTGCTGGTTCGTAAGTCGTAAATCGTGTACCTACGTTTGATTCAGTCATTCAAATGAATTTCAATAAAACAATAAATTTGGTTTAAAACATACACACCAATTTGTCATATAGCTCTATGATAGTTAATACAACAATAAATACGAAAATATACTATTACGTAATTATATAATTCAATCTAAAAAATTGTTCATGATTTAATCCATTTACTTCTTGCTTTGTCCCTACAAAAACATGAAAATTAAAACATCTAAATTTCAAAACTCTACAATCAAATACCTAAATTAAGCATCTCACACTATCTACTAAACTCCATTTTTACCAACATCCGACGACGAAGAGTACAACATCGATGAAGCAACAAAACTCGAGCTATTACTTTCAATGTACAAGCACTTCATTGCATTGGTTGACGGGCCTTCACTCTCTTTACGTGTCATTTTGGGCTCGGGTTTTGAACCCTCTTCTCTATCGAGCCGTATTTCCTTCAGCATTGCTTCAACGTCTTTCATGGAGGGCCGATCATCTGGGCCCGCTGCCACACAAAGTAAAGCCACACCTAATGTTTGCATCATCTCCTCAAGCTCAGGTTCGGGCCGGGCCCGTAGGCTCGTGTCCAGCACTTCAACCGCACCTCGTTTCTGTCTGACCCAGTCCACGATGTGCAGCCCGTTTTGTATGGTGGGGTCGATTGGTTGCTTACCGGTTAATATTTCTAGCATAACTACACCAAAGCTGTATACGTCACTCTTCTCGGTTACTTTCATCATGTACCCGATTTCTGCATGAAATATATGATCATATTTGTAACATTTGACCCGTTTAAAGATGAAAACACAACCAAAACTGACTAGTAGTGTTGATTTTGGATTTTTGGCCAATTTATTTATGAATGGCTGGATTTGATAATTTTTTATCCTTAACATGGCTAATTTAGAGGTGTAAATGAGCTGAGCTGAGCCCAAGCTTGAGCTCAGCTCGTTTCGAGCTCTATTTCTAAAGCTCCAGCTCGACTTGTGAGCTAGATAAAGCTCGATAAGTGAAGCTCGGGCTCGGTCTCACTTATTAAACAATCTTAACTTTAGGCTCAAGCTCAAACTTATTTAAACTCAGCTCGCTTCGAGCTTTTAGCGAGCCGATCTCGAGTAGCTACCGATCAGCTTGGCACGTTTACGCCTCTAGCCGGAAAGTGTATTGTTAGTGCATAATTTCCTAACTTTTTTACTTCAAAATCATATTACAACTGAGATAATATAGTTTTTGTAAATCATATATGGGCAAACTAATGGCTTAAAAAAAATCAAAACTTGGACAAACATGTGTTAACAATCCAACCCAACCCGTACAAAAATAATAATATTTTGACCCGCTCGACCTGCAAAGACGAGTATAAATACAAAATAACTAACCTGGGGCGATGTAACCAAACGAACCCGCAACAGTGCTTGAAGACCGAGCAAAATCTCTATCATCAACAAGCTTCGCAAGCCCAAAATCCGCAATATAGGGCTCAAAATCGAGCCCAATAAGAATATTATTAGCCTTAATATCCCTATGAACAATCGGCGGTACACAATCATGGTGCAAATACGCCAACCCTTGGGCCGAGCCCAATAATATCCGGTACCTTAAATCCCATTCCAAACAACATCCATTGTTTCCATGAAGCACACTGCCTAAACTTCCATTAGCCATGTAATCATACATTAACAGCCTCGTGTGTCCGTTCCAACAACAACCCAGAAACCGAACTATGTTTTTGTGACGTATTATACCCAGGGTTTTAACCTCGGTTGAAAAAGAATCACGAGCTGTAGCTGAGGGTGCATGGTCTTTTTCATGGTATGCTGATGTCATTGTCGTGGGCCATAGTTTCTTGACCGCGATTACTTCACCATGATCGAGAGTTGCTCGGTAAACGACACCCGAACAACCTTTCCCGATCACATTGGGTTCGGTTAGACTTCTTAATATTTGATCGACCGTGAAGTTAACCTTTTGAAACGGTGTGAATTTCCAGTTTGATGAACTCCAACTACCCGTTTCAGAATCGGTATCTTGCGTTTTAGCTTTCGGGACACGGTAAACAGCTATTAAACCAAGAATCACCAACACCACAGTTGTCACAGCTAATAACCCGATAACTACTTCAAGTTTCTTTGACTGTTTTTTACCCATATCGTTTGACTTTCCCATTTGATCGAGGAAACAAGACTTATGTCCCAGCGGGCATAGCCCGTCGTTTCCCGCCAATTCTTGGGCGGATAACTGTCGGAAAAGCTTGTTGTCAGGGAGAAACCCGGTGAAATTATTATACGACACATTTAAAGAAACAAGATTCACGAGGCTTGATAGCACAATTAACTCACCCGTGAACATGTTATGAGAAAGATCAAGTGTTGAAAGTTTGTTTAATGTAGAAATCTCAGACGGGATTGTACCATTTAACGAGTTCCAGCTCAAATTTAAAGCGATATCTAATGAAACTAAATTAAAAAGCTCAACCGGGATGTTACCAGAAAGGTTGTTGCTACTAAGATCAAGAAACTGTAAATTCGAACAATGGCCAATGGATGAAGGAATAGATCCAGAAAACGAGTTTCCACTGATCGAAAGCCGGTTAACGAAAGAAAGTTGGCCAAAAGTGTCGGGAATTTGACCCGAAAACCGATTGTTTGACACATCTAAAGCTTGAAGGTTGGTTAAAGAAGCTAATGAGTTAGGTAAACTGCCAGAAAGACTGTTATTACTAAGATTCAGCATCTGAAGATATGTGCAGTTCCCAATTTCATCTGGGATTACGCCTGTCAGATTATTTTCCGAAATATCAAGAAAATCAAGATTTTCAAGAAAACCGATCTCTTTAGGAATTTGCCCACTAATGTTATTATCTACTAGCCTTAATCTAATGAGTGAACTACAATTCCCGATAGAAGACGGGATTGGACCCGAAATGAAATTTGAAATCAATAAAATCTTTGTTAGATTCTTTAACTCAAACAAACCCGAAGGTAAGCTACCGGTGAGATAATTATGAGACAAATCAATAGACTGTAAACTCTTCAACCCCGCTATAGTTGACGGTATGTTTCCTTCGAGTCGGTTCTGCCACGCGAAGAACACAGATAACTCCTGTAGCATCCCTAGCTCACTCGGGATTGAACCCGTTAACCCGTTTTGATCGAGCTGTAACTGGTTTAAACGAGTGCAGTTCGAAAGAGCAAACGGGATTGAGCCCGAGAGATTGTTATTACTCAACATCAACTCTTCGAGATTAATCAGGTTTCCGAGTGAGCTAGGTATTTCACCCGAGATCAAATTTAAAGAAAGATCAATAACTTTCAAACTTTTACAGTTACCGAGTTCTTTCGTGATTGAACCGACAAGATTGTTTTGCCATAATAACATCTTTTCCAACTTTGCAAGATTTCCCAACTCAGACGGAACCGGACCAGAAAGATCATTATCATATAAATACAACTCGATAAGCTCAGAACAGTTACCAAGTTCTTTTGGGATTTCTCCAGTAACCCGTGTCGTATAAACCGATAAAGTTTGAAGCTTTGTTAATCTACCGAAAGATACAGGAATTGATCCAGATATTTTAGTAACTGCAAGACCCAAAACTTGCAAATTTTTACACTCACCCAACTCATAAGGTATCTCACCAGACATATCTTTATTCCCACCAGCCCGAATAACCTCCAGCATTTGCAAATTAGCAAGCTCAACCGGTAGCTTTCCGGTTAAATAATTATCAAACAAAACAAGATTTTTTAAACTCGAACAATTACCAATTTCCGATGGGATAACCCCAGTAAACTGATTTGAATTCAACACTAACTCTTCTAGCTTCGAAAGCCTGCCGATAGACCCCGGAATGCCCCCGAAAAGACTGTTGGAATTTACGTCGAACACCTGGAGTGCACCACAGTTCCCAATCTCATCCGGGATCTTCCCGGTCAAATTCGCACCCGAAATGATGACAGTATCAAGAAACCTCAACACCGAAAGATTCGACGGAAATGGCAACGCCAATTCCACCGATTGAATGTCAATTTTGGTGACAAAGTTATCTGAAGAGCACGTAATGTGCGACCAATTACAGGGGTTTTGATCGGACAAATTCCAATTTGAAAAAGATGGGTGTGGCTGATTTGGGCTATTTGAATAAACCCATGAATACAAAACACGGGTTTCATCGTTTGAACCATTAACGATGGAAATAATAATCGAAAACAGCAAGAACAAGAAAGTGTGCCTTAACATCGGCATAAGCAAATTAGGGCTCGAATTGCGGATTAATGTGGAAACTGTTTTGAAGGGTATGAAGAGAAGGTGAGACATAGGAATTGGGAACAGTAGTTATTATTATTATTATTATTATTAAGGATTAAGAGTGACTCCATTGCCTCGAGGTTCTGCAGTTTCTTGGTTTTGTGAAACTGTGTTGGCTTCTTTTTGGTTTGGGAGAGGAGAGAGTACAAGTGATTGAAGCGTGATGTACAAGAGATTGACTATGAGGAAGAGGAGAGCATGTGGGTTTTGCTTGGTTTTCTTCAATGGGGAGTTGGAGTTGGAGTTGGAGTTGGAGTTGGAGTTGGAGTTGTATAATTTGCCTCAAAAGTTTGATGTTTTAGTATATGTTGATAGTCGCGCCAAATTTGAATTCTGGCCTATTGTTAATATTTTCTTATTTTTTTATTTTGTGCCATTAAGTCTATCCGTTATAGTGGGGAGCATCGAAGCCCCTTCACCATGTTATGTCAACGTCACGTCATCGTCTTGTAGAAAATGGGACATCGAAGCTCACCCTGCTATGGTTAATGCCCCTTGGGCGCCCCCAATATATATATATATGTGTGTGTGTGTGTGTGAGAGAGAGAGAGAGAGAGCCCACCACGCCCATCGTCACAACCACCATTCCCCCTTCCGCGCCCCCACCGACGACGCCCCGCGGCGGTGTTCCGCATCCTCGACGCCCCGTTTCTCCCCCTTTCCGTGCCCCATAGCGAGGAGCCTAAATGTTAAAAAAAAACTTTATTTTTTGAACAACCAAGGAATTAATTAAGGCCGTTCAGGGTATGGATACGGGTAGAGGTGCAAAAAAACTCGAACCCGGAATCTGACCCGAAAAAATACCCGGAATCGGTTTTTGTTATACCCGGGTTTTTAATACCCGAACCCGTGCCCGACCCTACCCGTAGGGTACGGATAGGATATGCATTTCAGTACCAAAACCCGTACTCGAAACCGGGCCCGATTTATACTCGGTAATACCTGAAACCCAAAACCGGTTCCATAACCAGAACCGGGTTTTTCCAATACCCGAAACCGGGTTTTTCAAATTCTACCCGATCTATACCCAAAAAATACTATAAAAAATACCCAAAAATACTCCTAAAAATTGTAACCCCTTAAAAAATCTAATCTATACCCGAAAAAAACCAAAAAAAAACCCCAAAAATAGGGTTTTTCAATACCCAGAAATAGGATATCCAAATTCCCGGTTCTATACCTAACCCGAACCTGATGCATAGGGTATGATTTTTAGAGACAATGCCCGAACCTGACCCGGATATTACCAATACCCGATTTTCCAATACCCGGTCATACCCAGTTTTTATTGAGATATATGTACGTGTATTATGGTACTCGGTATCCTATGTAAGAGATTTTATTGGGATTCCCAAAACTCATAACTCTAACCGTGTTTTTATTGGGATATCCTTAAAGCTTCAAGTAGGCTTTTCAAAACCATTGATAATTAAAATATTAAGTACTAATAGTTCTTATCAAACTACTCAAACCCTAGTTCTCTTTCTCTTTTTCTTCTGATCAATAACTAGTAACAACCACCATTAATGCATTTTATATTATGGTTGATTTGTTTCATTTTTAGTTTTGGTATTATGTTTTGGTTGTGGTATTACGGTTTCGGTTTCGGTTTTGGTTTTGGTGTTGGTATCGTAGATAATGGATTGTCGGTACTGTACCGGTATCAATACTAAGTTTAATGGTTTTTTTTAAACAGCAAGGTGGTACCAAAGCGAGTATCGTACCTAAAGTACTTGTACCATAATATTCGGTTGATTTTCGATAAGGTTACTTCCAGGTACATGTACGGGTACGGCACCGATCTCATCCCTAATTCGGCGTAACTCAATGGCAAAAGGCGAGCTCATACGCCCGCAATCACATATAGCGTCAGCTTTCTATGGTGATTAAATGTGGGAATAACACCTTATTCCTAAGTCATGTTATTTCATGATAATTAAAGAAAAAAATATGCATAACTTCATGATCTTCACTATAACATCATTTTATGTAGGCAAATTGGTTTATATTAAGTATTCATAAGATAACTCACTTTAAAAATGAGACAGTCCCTTAATTTACTAAGTGAATTGTCTTTGATATTTTAATAAAAATAACCTTTGTGTTATACGTAAAATACCAATTAAAATTAGTTAATTTGTAAAGGATCAACATTGAAGTAATAAGTATTAACCCACACAACTCTTGGATAATGATAGAACTTCTGTAATAACACCCAAGAGTGGTTTAAAATAGATTATGCTACACACTTACTTGACAAGTAATCAACCAATTTTATTGGATTAACATCAACAGTCCGTTTACACATCATTGTCGACATTCCCATTTTAGAGATGATTAATTACTACTAATACTCCATTCAATCCATGCTTATATTATGGTTTATGTTTTTTCCTCAACCAATCCTTTACAAGAACGGCAGCTCCCTAGCTTATCATCAAGCTCGGTACTTGATGTCTCTTTTAAAAGTATTTTAATATTCCTCATCAAGTAATAATTACAACATAACCTTTGCTTTTTATAAAACGATCACATGCTTAACCAATATTATTAAACTTAGTTAAGATTCATTATAATGACTAATGATTTTGTGATTGAAATAATAATCCGCTATTAGCGGGAACTAAATATGACTAAACGGTCACTAACAATCTAAAGATGCACTTGCAATTTCTAATTCATTTTCAATATTTTTAGCTCAACCCCAACCCCCAACCCCCCCCCCCCCCCCCCACAAAACAATCCCCGTCTTTCAAGATTTTAATCTTCACTACGACTTTACCGGCCATCGATCCTATCGTCTTCCTCCAATCATGTGAAACGGAGTTTTCTTTATAACTGCGCGCCAAGTGTTCGATGAAATGTCTTTTTAAGTTTTAGTATCGTTTTGTCATATTTTATGACAACTCATTCCTCTACTTTGAACGGCTCATGGTCGTGTCCATTCCGTGCGTTTCATTGTTGTTCGAATGGTGGAGCGGGAAATAAGGGGATTTCTCGTTTGATCTCTCATCTCAAGAGTGTGCACCTTACTAAAGAAGAACGTAAAAGTGTATTGCGGGAGGCGATCTCTACAGACCATGGCTTGTTTTTGAAAGTGGATAAACATTGAAGGTGTTGGATCAATGGTTGTGTGGGGATTGCATGAACCTTCAGAGCTTGAAACGTGCTTGTCATCACCCTGATGGCATGTGAAGTTTAATGATCATGCAATTGACTCGGATACACACATTATTGGGATTTCGAAACCTTTTATCAAGGGCCCCGAGACAACTGTTCATGAGTCCTTCGTGTTGGATGTCTCCCTCCTTGATCGTGTACTTAAGGCACCTATCGTTACCGTCAAGAGTATCCCTCATAGTTGTCGGATGGCCTTTTCGCAAGCTTTGAAAACAACACTCTATAAAGTGGTTGCTCAACCAGATTCTGTTGATGCGTGGGTTAGGCTGTTACTTCTTCCTCGTTGCACTTTACAGGTGTTCAGACCCAAAAATAGGCACGAAAGCAAGTCCGGGAATAGGAAAGTCATGCAACATCATTCAATAATGAGTTCTTTAGCCACATGGGGGAAAGTTGACGGTATTACCATGTTAATTAAAAATCTGTTAAATGGTTCTGGTTTGAGGTCCTTAGGCCAAGGTGACATGGATATTCAAAAGGAGGGGGATCTTGTCAACAATAACGTTAAACAGTGTCTTCGAAA
Organism: Bidens hawaiensis; assembly: GCF_021521415.1. Lineage (NCBI taxonomy): Eukaryota > Viridiplantae > Streptophyta > Magnoliopsida > Asterales > Asteraceae > Bidens > Bidens hawaiensis. Next base: position 67,607 of record NW_027498662.1, read on the forward strand.
AGTTTGCGGATGGTCACTTTACTGCTGCAGTAAAGGTGTTATGCTCATCTGGTGTTGCACCTTACAATTCTGATACCACAAAGGCTTTAGAAGCTAAACACCTGTACAAGAAGCCGCCGGCTATGCCGAACATGACTTATTCCGAGCCTCCTCTTGTGGCAGAGGTTGATAGTGTCATTGGTTGCATTAAATCGTTTCCCAAAGGAACTTCGTGTGGGAGGGACGGTTTGAGAGCGCAACATATTTTGGATGCTCTTTGTGGAGAAGAGTCGGCTATTGCCACTGACCTCATATGTGCTATCACTGCAGTGGTTAATTTATGGTTATGAGGGAGATGTCCGTCTACTTTGGCAGAGTTTGTCGCGTCTGCTCCTCTTACACCGCTTTTAAAACCCGACAACGGGATTCGACATATTGCAGTGGGTACTATATGGAGGCGTTTGGTTTCTAAGGTGGCTATGAAAGGGGTTGGCAAAGAAATGACCAAATACCTTAATGATTTCCAGTTTGGGGTTGGTGTGTCGGGTGGTGCGGAGGCCATATTACATAGCGCCAACAGGGTATTGAGTGAGCGCCACACTGCTGGGTCTCTTGCAATGCTTACAGTTGATTTTTCTAATGCATTTAATATGGTGGATAGATCAGCTTTACTCCATGAGGTAAGGATCAGATGCCCTTCTATTTCCTTGTGGGTGGAATTTTTATATGGGCAGCCATCAAGACTATATCTTGGGGATGATAATATTTGGTCCACCACAGGGGTTCAACAAGGAGACCCATTGGGACCACTCCTTTTTTCCTTGGTTTTACACCCCCTTGTGCATCAGATTCGAGACAATTGCAAGCTTCTTCTTCATGCCTGGTATCTTGATGATGGGACAGTCATTGGAGATTCAATGGAGGTGGCTAAAGTGCTGGATATCATTAAGGTGACGGGTCCAACTTTGGGTCTTGAACTGAATATTAAGAAAACTGAGCTATTTTGGCCTTCTTGTGATGGTACGAAGTCTCGTGACGGTTTATTCCCTGCTGACATCGGGAGACCATTATTAGGGGTGAAGCTTCTTGGGGGAGCTGTTAGTAAAGACACCGGGTTTATTAAGGGTTTGGCAAAGAAGAGAGCTACTAATGTTGTTGATTTGATGCGTCTTCTCCCAAAACTTAGTGACCCGCAGAGTGAGTTACTTTTGCTTCGATCATGTATGGGTATTGCTAAACTTTTCTTCGGTTTGAGAACATGCCAACCTGTACACATGATGGAGGCAGCGGTGTTTTTTGACAAGGGATTGCGTGAGGCAATCGAGGACATTGTAGTTTGTGGAGTCCTTTCTTTGGAGACCTCCAATGGCGACTTGCTTCCTTACCCATTAAGAATGGGGGTTTGGGGTTGTATTCGGCAGTAGAGGCTTCCTCTTATGCGTTTGTGGCCTCGAGAGCCCAATCGTGGGTGCTTCAGGATCACATTTTGCGAGACAGTGGTATATGTGGGATGGATTCTGATTATTCTTGTGCTCTGGCTTGTCTTCGTGATATGATTCCAAGCTTCGATTTTAGCAGTTTCTCTAACAAAGAGACCGCCCCCTCTAAAGCCCAGCATGCATTGGCGAGCACTCTTTTTAGTAAAATTGTTCACGACATGGAGGCACACTTTAACATGACAAGCAGACAAAAAGCCATTTTTGAGTGTCTACAAGCACCACATGCTCAAGATTTTCTTCTTGCTATCCCTATAGATGGGTTAGGCCAGCATATGTCTCCAGTGGAGTATCGTAGTATCCTTAAGTATCGCCTTATGATTCCTCTATTTCCGGTTGATGAGATATGTCCTGTTTGTCGTAAAGCATGTTTAGACTCATATGGGGAGCACGCGGTGCACTGTAAAGAGCTCCCGGGGTTCAAGTACCGACACGATCTGGTTAGGGATGTGCTCTTTGATATATTCAGGCGAGCTGGAATTTCTGTTAAGAAAGAAGCACCTGTGAATTTCCTGACTGACCCGTTGGAGGGAAGATCATCTCTTCGACCGGCTGACATTTTGGTGTTTGGATGGATAGGAGGGAAACACGTGTGTGTGGATTTAACAGGGGTTTCTCCTTTGGTGGGCTTAGGGAGTAGTTGTTTCGCGGTCGGTCAAGCCGCATTAAAAGCTGCTTCAGGTAAGGTGGCAAAACATGAAAAGGCGTGTCTCGACAACCAACATGTATTTATTCCTTTTGCTTTTGACACTTTTGGTTTCCTCGCGCCTGAAGATGTGGAGCTACTTACCCGTGTTCAGCGGGTCATGCATAGTAATGTTATGACTCCAAGATCAGCAAATATAGTTTTTAAAAGATTGGGTTTTGCGATTCAAAAAGGGGTAGCGGCGCAGCTTGTTGCCCGCTTGCCTTCTGTTTCGATGTAATCCAATGAACATGATTGTTTTAACATATATTAACATATATAAAATTATAAACCAATATGATACTATGAAAGTTTAGCCAATACTAAGCATAATGTTATACATCAAAGTAATAGATACAAACATGATCAAATTAGAACAGTCAAAGCAAGTTGGATGACTAATCTTTGATGCTAATGACTTCTTCCAAAACTTTAATCTCTTTGATCTTCAAAATGTGGATGGATAGAATAAATCCCTTATTAATGGTGGTGAAAGAAGGCGGGTGAAGTGTGTTAAGTGCTCTTCAAAGTGTTCGATGGTATTTTGAATGTGGTGGATGAGCATTCAATTTGCAGGTTAAGCGGGGCACTCAGCACGGCCTGTGTTGACATGGGCACGACCTTGTTGATCATTTAGTCTGATATTATTAAATGTTCGTTGTCAGAAAGTACAACAGGAGAGTTTTGTCTGGACACAACCCGTGTTGACTCTGGACACGGTCATGCGAGTCTGGAAGCTTCTATTTTGTCTTTTCTTTTGTACTTTCAACAAAGGGCATGTTAATGTCAGCATTGCCCATGTTTTCGTCAGTTTTGTCTTTTCCTCTTGTTCTTTTAACATGAGGTGTGTTACTATCAACATGGGCCATGTTGTGACTTCTAAATTTTGCCTCTTTCTCGTATGGTTGTAACATGAGCATGTCTTGCTTCACCATAGGGTGTGTTGAGTTGGTTTTCACAGTTTTTCTTCGTATATTAGCTCGTTTTATTCTTTAGGGCTATATTTACCTAGAGATAGAATTATAGACATTAGTGGTTATTTATTCTAGTATTATTGCCGATATTACGTTATTTTGAAGATATTTTAGCCATGAAAAAAGATGTATAATTTTATATACATCATGTACATTTATCCTTACAGTTTTCCTCTCCTTCACTCACCAATTTCAAGTTATTTTTCAACAAACATTTAAAAATAAATAGGACAAACAAACTTTCCTCAAATTTACAAAAAAATCACTTACTTTTTTTTCTTATCCACTCACAATCATTCTTAAACCTACCCTATAATTTACAAAATTCATTAACACAAATTTAAAGGATAGGCTAAGAATGCTCTTAGCTTGTGGTTCAATAAAAGCATTACAATCTAGGAATGCATTCTCTTTGTTTTTAATCCAAAGAACGAGCACATCTTAATTTCTTACATAATCTTCTACGTTTGTGTCTTGAGAGTTACTAAAATCAGTATTTTTTTAATTCACTATTGCATAATTTAAAGTTGATATTTTTATAAAGGCGTGTATATTTTATGGCATTGCCAGTTTGCCTCTTGAAGCGATGCATTAGCTAAACAATGTGTCATTTTAAACATCTATAATGATAAAATTTGATACTAAAATATGTTACTAGACTAGGTCTGTTTTAGGCTAAACAATAAAAGATATGGATGAACTTTGAAACTTATGTACATGGTGTTTTATCTTATCTAAACTAGGGGTGCCGATCAATTTTGGTATTTAGGTTTTGGTTTTGAGTTTATCGGTGTTGGTTATATGGGTTTTAGACATTTGAAAGTCTAACCAAAACCCGTTTAACATTTCGAATCTTTTGTAATCGTATTCGTATTTGTTTTATCAACCTATGAACGTAATTCGGATCTTTATTATTAATAAATTCATGCATTTATAAGTATTCATTGATGTATTTTCATTTCATACCCTTTGTGTTATTTAAACTTGTCATTTATTGCTTAAAAACTCTTAAAAATGCCAAAAAAAATGACATTTTGGGAACATCAAGAACCAAAATGGGCAAAAAAGGAAAGATCAGAGTGACCACCACGCCGCGTCAAGCGACGTGGGAGGTCTAACCTAGTCGTGTGGCTTGGCCAGGTCATCAAATCAGCAAGCTTTAGTTATTTTAGGTTCTGACTCGTGTTTTAATGTATTTTTGGACTAAATCGCGTGCTTTAAGCCCTAAGAAAACCCTCATAGACTTGGTACCTGTCTACATACATTAGCCCCTTCTTCAAGAACGAATTTTGATTATTTTTCAGTTGATTGAGTCATTAAACGAGATTTTGTTGCTTAAACGAATTAATGGACTAAAATTAACCTTTGCCAACTAATCCTATATAAACAAGACCTTTATCATCTGCAAATCTCTTCCCTAAACCCTAATAACTTCTGTAGCAATCGTCACCCTCAAGAATCACACGAATTTCCCTTCGTTCTTGCTATCTTATTCAAGATTGTTAGTGTTCGTGTTGACTTTGTTACTTTTTTGGTGTTTGACACCGTTTTCTCACCAATCTAAGCACTTTCCGGATAAGTTATCTTCTGTAAAGTTATTCCTTATTGCTCAATAGTCAATAAACCTCAATCAACTTCTAAGATTGAGGGAAATTGACGGGTCAATTGGACTCCGACCCGTTTAAGGGCATATTGGTCAATAACGTTGACCAATCGATTTCTATCACTTTTGGTTGGAGCCGTCTTTCGGTCTAGAAGACTTTTATTTTTGTCTCAAGATTTTGTGTACTGACCAAAACTCGACTTCCAATTCGCTGTTCAAATTCTGGTAAGTACCAGCTCATTTATTTATTAAAAATCTCATAACCAGAGTTCTAGACATCCGTCTGGATTGTTTCCAGTGGCTATGTTCTCGGTTTTAATTGTAGTTTATTGTCTCTAAATTTCAGGTCTGTTCAGATTTACTCAATCAGAGAGTTAAATAATGGTTCACTCGTTTTATATTATTTTTATTCTTATTATCTTGCAAACTCGCCTAAGTAATAAGGTAAGAGATCATTCCCCTCATATTTTACTATTTTTAATTGTTTTGGGGGCATATGTGCATTATCTCATATTTTTATATTATATATATACAACTAGCAAACTTAAATATTGTGTGTTGATTGATTAAATGTTAATTGCTTAATTGTTTAACTGTTTACTTTATCACATTCGGAGAGGTCCATCATAATCACATTATAGTATAATCATACGACTGTCATAGTAGCCAACACCCGATTCGCTAGGCAATGATCAACTGACACAACTATTTGCTCATGGTTTGATTGATTTATACTCGCATTATTTTGTTTACTTATTTATTATATATTATTATCATATCAAGAAAAATTGGTGATTATCTCACTCAACCTCGTGTTGACAACTCTATGTTTATTTTGTACGCATATGCAGGTTATCAGTTGGTTTGAAGCTAAGGTCAAGAACACATATAAAGACCATTAGATATTAAAATAAAGAATATTTGTGTTTCATTTTGTTTTGGGATTAGTTGTTAAATTTGGATTATTATTGTCATGATTGGAACTTGTGCACTTCTTTGAAAGTTTAAAATAAATAAATTAGTTAGTTATTGTCATATTTTATATTGTATGCTAGTACCTTGTGAGCTGTTAACCAAGGGTTCCAACCTCGGCATTTCCGCCGTAGGTTGGGGTGTGACAACCCGACCCTATTAACATTCGGTTTAATCTGTTTTCGGGTAACAAAACTGTTAGTGTAAGGGTTCTTCATGTATGGGTCACGGGTGAGATCAGGTCAAGTAACTTCTTCAGGTACAAGTTAAATCGATGAGCCTACGTATGACTTATGAAGAACACATTACTTTTACATCAATTAACTTCAATAAACTAATACAGATCGTAGTACAACTTTTGCGAACACTTTAAAACTGTCTAGTGTAATATCTTCCACATACCATACTAGCTAATATAATACTTTATTTTACTTTTAGAGAGAGACGTGTTATCTTTTTCACGTATCATACGAGTCGTATAAGGTTACACGGATCATACAACTATATCGATATAGACCATAGTGACGTGTGGATAACATGTCAGTAGTGTGCATATAGTCTGCTCGTGACATAAGTCCAAAACTTTATTTTTAATAGGAGTGACTTTGCTATTCAGAAGGAGGTTACGACACAGCTTGTTACCCGTTTGTTTGTCACTTTATTGTCGTTTTGAGTTACTGAGAAATCTTTATGATTCAAAAAAAAAAACTTTCAATTATTTGAAATGTACATTTTAGTTTAATATCTTATTCTATAAAAAGTATACAGATAATTCTATTTTTCGAGTTAAAGTCTTGTTTTTAGATTTTAGTTTAATTTAGAGAGAATAATTTTTACAATAAAAGACAAATGCATAATCAAATGTCATATTGACTTATAGTCAATACAAAGTTCTTAATTCATATTTGAAAAAGAGGTAGCGTTAACCTACTCCTGTTGTAGGGATTGTCTCTTTGCAATCAAATAGTGTACTTTATGCATTTTATTGAGTTTTTGTTTTTATTTTTGATTTTTATAATTAGTGTACTTTTCAGAAATAAAATGTAAAGAAATGTAAGTAATTTGTAGATTAAAATATAGTGTATTTGTAACATAAAAAAATTGTTAATAATACAAAAGGTGCATTAAAGACAATAACACAAAGGGAAATTTGTCAAAAAAAAAAATATGATTGATATTTTTATAAGTAAGCCAACAACAAATGTTTGAACTTTTTTTTTTTTGAAGTATGCTTTAAATAACGTCCTAAGTAAAAGGAAGCACCTCTTCAAAATTGAAGTTGAACGTGTTATGTTTTATTTTAGTGTTAAAATAAGATAGATCTAACATGTTATGTTTTATTTTAGTGTTAAAATAAGATAGATAGATCTAACATATATCAAGGTTAGAGCATTCTCATCCAACCCCTCATTTTATATGAGAGGTGTTTTTATAATTTAGAGAGTGATTCAAAGTGTTGTGAGTGAAGAGTTTTCATATTTTAGAAAAAATAGTGATTTTTCTGTATATTTAAAAAGTTACTGTTCACCTCCTATAATTTTTTAATATATTTTGAAAATGGTTGTGAATGAAGGAAAGAGAAAATGTAATGATAAAAGGTATAAAAAGTATTATTTAATTAAAAAAGAAATAAAAAATATAATAAATTTTAATGTAATTTTTAGTTTAGAAATAAAAAGTAGAAGGAGAATCCTCTTAAAGGGGCATGTGATGTGTTGTGGAATCATTTCTTGAAAACATGCCAAAATGGTACTCATTAAGTGCATAGGTGTTGCCTTGTTCCATCATTCATGTGTATTTGATCCCTACTATATAATTATTACTCACATATTAAATGGGAACTTAGTGTTGACCAAATAATTAATATATTGAAATTGTCGATAGAAAAAAAAGCGTTGTAACATCCATAAATAAACGAAAATTTTTACATTTTTTTATGATTTAAACAGAACGAAGCTAAAAATATCTTAACCGTTTTTACAAAACATAATAATTAAATTTAACAAAATACGGAAGCAACAGAGACAAGTCTTATGTTCAGTTCGCATCACAACTTGATCTTCTTCCGGCTAGTCATGTGAGTTTAGTTACCTAATTAATGCCATAACAAAATGTTTAGTAACTTATTTATAAACGAGCCATTGACTCCGAAGTATAAAATAGTAAATCTATAAAATTCGCCCGTCACGTAGCGTGACGGATTATTTATTTATTATTTGGAACTAAGCCGTCACAATAGTATGACGGCTGATGAGTTGGCTCGGGTCAGTTGACCATCTCCCTCGCGCCGCATGTGTCTATTATTGCCCTCCACTAGAGTTAGCAGGTGTCTAGATTGCACTCCTCTAATATTAGTAGGTGTTCAGATTTGCACTCCTCTAATATTAGCAAGATCTTGTTTTTCTTTCCATTCTTAATTTCAGTTTCTAACCCGAATTGTTTGGCCCGTTAAGGCATTTTCGTCATTAATGAATTTTCTTAATAATCTCTTAAAAGAGTTATCTTAATTCTTCCAATCATAACACACTTTATGATTGGTATATGATTCCATCTCGGCTTCTACGACACCGTGGTTATTTATGCCTTGGTTTAAAATTTCGATGTCAGTCCAAGGCCATACAAACCATGGACGACCTGTTTAATTCATTTTTGTGATATCCATCACTTGTGAATGAATCCGATGCTGTAGTCAAATTCCCCATGGTCATAGCCATTTTCTTTTACTTATGGTGTCACCTTCGCCGTTATGACTCCATGAGTCATTTACGCGTTGGTTTCGACAAGGCCTTTGTTTTAACTCCTTTTTAAGTTCATTGTTCATTGTCTGAACTTACTCAGCATTTCAATATTAAGCATATGTCGGAAAACAACATTGACATATAATTTAACATAAATGAGTGCGCCAACTAGTCACGAACCTTAAAGTTTTCCTTTTAGCTTTGTGTCCCTTCGGATTCGATCTTTTGAGTTGCCACTTGGGTTGCCTACAATTTACAACCCGGTTACACATTAGGATCACTTCCTTCTTTTTTTATACCTTTTTCATTAGCATGCCCACATTTACCCAAAAAGATCATATCTGTCCCCTTATAGCATGTTTGACATTATACTTCTCATTCAAACATTTCATCAAGCACCTTATAGATGTGATATTAAGTTATCATTTTTAGGTAGATTTTTATAACATTTACCATCCCATATAATTCTCGTTTTATTCAATCTCACAACAATCAATTTGCATATAAAAGCCAAATCCAAAATAAGCTAATACACTATCTTTTGTTCATAAAAAATAGAGTTCTTCACCTTATTGTTAGAACCCATCTCATAGAAGACTTGGACACTAACCAACAAATGATTTGTGCCAAATACCCTCAGAATTTCAACACTTATGACTATTTTAATCATACATGTACTATCAATTTCATTATATGATCACGAACCCTTTGCTAATTGCAAGCACTCTACTTGTCCTCTTTTACTATAATTAGCATATTTGATTATTAAGACATACCTTATGATCACTAAGTTGAGATGATCACAGCCTTACTCGCATGCAATGTTTTATCACCCAATTTGCCTTTCAATTTGATGAACAAGGGGTTCCTTCCTTCTTGTTCTTTTCCTTGATGATCGACACACACACGTGTGTGTGTTTTAATCCCATTTTATAAGTTACATGCTTTAGTTTGATTTTGAACATGTTTAGCTCCTGTACTTTAGCTAGTATTTAAAACTCAACCTTTAACCCATTTTATCACATTTTCTAGTTAACTAGGTAAACTTCCTAATTAACTTTACCCACATTATATTTTTTAACACACACACACACATATATATATATATATATATATGCTTATGTTTTAGTGGCACATAATATTATGATTTATTATTTAATTTTCTTTTTAAGGTGTTACACAGGGAGGCAACCCGGATTTTAGTGTTTTTTATCTTTGTATATTATTAATCGTTTATTTCAAGCATACTACTAGCAAGTGTGGGGATGCCACACGTAAAATCTAAGAGTTTATGGTGTTTAGTGAAGAAGTTATCTGTGCTTGGCTTATTAGGTTTGCTAGGTTTCTTGGCTTGCTAGGTCTGTTTGACTTGCTAAGTATGCTGGCTTGCTAGGTTTGCTTGACTTGCTAGGTTTGTTTGGCTTGCTACAAGGGGCTGAAATCTCAATTTATTTTATTTTTCGTTTCGGGGTGTTATAAGTATGTCAAGTTATTCAACACTGGTGGAGCGAGCTACTCTTTAAGCCCGAGTGTTATGGAAGGGGTTAGTTAATCAAGTTAAAAATATGTTGTAATCATTTGCTATATTTGGATAGGCTAATCACAACGGATCAAAACTGAAAAGGTTGGTGATGTTGAGCGCCATTAGGGTGGCGTCCCCTTCCCTTGGGTGGTAGTGGTGTTTTGCGTCCTCACCATGGTGACATGGAGGTGTGTGGCGCCAATAACACTTGGTCTAAGGGACATGATCGAGTAACTATTAAGTTTTTATATTCATATAAAACGTATATTACTGAATATTTTGATTCACCTCAAAACCCCATATGTTATTTGCAAGAGTGCGAATGCAAGATACTAAGTGACACACTTTTAATTTGGTTTAAGTCTAAACACTAGTTATTTTCTACTTTTACTCTCATAACTTATGTTTTTGATTTGGTTCAGTTTTGGTTTTGTTAGGTTGAGGGTAATGGTCTCGTGGATGGGGGGCGTGGAGGCCCGGCGTGGCCACCTGGCTCGCGAACACCGCTACCACCTTGGCGCGGATGGGGGCGCGGTTGGCCGGCGCGGGGCAGTCCGAGTGAGAAATATAGCCGTTGGGGTGGTTTTTTTAAAAAAAGTTTTTTTTTTTGTTTAACCTATAAATACCAATCCACACACTCCATTTTAATTAAAACTCACCCCATTCTCTCTTATTCTTTTAAAAAACCATACTTTTCTTTACCAAAACTATATTTCTCTCCATTTTTATAAATGGCATCGTCTTCATCATCTTCGTCTTCCAATTCTTCCGAAGAAGACGAACTCATTTGTCAAGCGGTTCAAACGACAATAAATGTTTTGATCGATCAAAGACGCCCTCGAGCCCCATTATTCTGGCAACCATGTCTTCGTGATCGAAAGACTGCTAATGAAACTTTGATACGTCACTATTTTAGCCCCGATCCCGCATATGGTGAGGAAAGTTTTAAAACCCGTTTTCGAATGACTAGACGATTATTCATGAGTCTAGCAAATGACTTGCCGGAGCACTTTGAGTATTTTCAACAAAGGGATGACGCTAGAGGTCATCCCGGGTTCACGCCTACTCAAAAATTACCGCCGCTCTTCAGCAACTAGCGTATGGTGTTGGCTCGGACATGTTGGACGAGTATCTACAAATAGCTAAAAAGACCGGACGCGATTCGCTTAACCACTTTTGTAAAGGTATATAGTTTTATTTAAAATTTTATTATTTACATTTATTTATATAATTTTAAATAATTATATTTAGGGGTCATATCGCTATACAAGCGGAGATACTTACGTAAACCAACAATGTATGATATCCGATGCATATACGAGGTGCACAGTGAAAGGCATGGTTTCCCTGGGATGCTCGGTAGCCTCGATTGTATGCATGTTGGTTGGGCTATGTGTCCTACTGCTTGGCGAGGTCAATTCCACCGAGGTGATCACCCCGGCCCTACTATTGTACTTGAGGCGGTGGCGTCACAGGATCTTTAGTTTTGGCATGCATTCTTTGGGGTTGCCGGGTCAAATAATGACCTCAATGTTATCGATTAATCACCGATATTCGATGCCCTTATTGACGGGGTTGAACCGCCTCAGTCTTTTTTTGCAAATGGAGAACACTTCAAGTACGGGTACTACCTCGTTGATGGTATTTACAGCGAATGGGGGACACTAGTTCAAGCTTATGCGTCTCCACTTTCTGACAAACGAAAGTACTTCACGAAGAGACAAGAATCGGCCAGAAAAGATATTGAAAGGGCGTTTGGAGTCCTAAAGAAAAAAAGGGCAATATTGGCGAATCCAATAAAATTTTGGACAAGGGAAAAGATAACGGAAGTCGTCTACACGTGTGTAATCCTACATAACATGATACTCGAAGACGAGGGTCACGCTATTTGTCAAAACTACCAAGGTGATATTCCAAGACAAGAATCGACGATCGCCAATGAACAACGACTCGACAACTTAAATATCATCAAGAGCCGTGAGATACACGACAACCTTCGGCATGAGTTGGTCGAGCATTTGTGGGATAGAAGACCCGATAATCTTGTATTAGACTAGTAATATTTTAAATTATTATTAATGTAATGTTTTATATTATTATTAATTCAATCAAGCTCCGGATCACCTGGACCACTACACCCTCTGGGGCTTGATCCTGGGGCTTGATCATGTGCCACGTCACCGCCTACGTGTCGTAAATATATTAAATCACTTGGGCTTGGATCAAGCCCCACTACCCTTAGCCTTATGTATACTCAAAATAAAATGTAAATAGACTTCAAATTTAGTTAAAAGCAAAGCTATAAAATAATTCCTAACTCGTCAAAGACTTCGCATGTCTACTCCATGGGAATGAGAAAGTAAGGGGGTCAATATTCTATTTCAAACAGATTAAACTGAAAATTGAATTGAATCAAAATTGTTTAAAACAAATATTCATGTTTCATTCAATTATAAAACTAGACCGAATTAGATAACCTGTTCTAAATCGAAACCAAATCAGGTAACCGCTTTTGGTTATTGAAAACTCAATTCACATGTAAACGAGTAACCAAAATTATAAGGCTTTGGATTTTCCTATTTTTAAAACCCATTAAACAATAGCGCATCAACCAGGGAGCCGAAATCCTTTCCAAACCAATGAACACACATTTTGTTACATTTCGAGCCTTCATGTTTAAAACCGAATTATAATTCAGTTTTCAGCCTAATTTTCCAACTTCAAATTTTATTCGATTAAATTTACTTGTCGACAAAAACGCACTCAAACCGGAACCGATTAACAAAAAGCAAAAACACTAAAGTCTCTAGGTTCGGGTGGACGTGCGCAAAATACCCGGTTTGGGACCTGACCCGGAACCGGTCTACCCGTACCTGACCCACGTGTATGGTATTGGTTTCTCCTTGGAGCTGCATCTGGAACAAGATCCGGCCCAGACCCGCCAGAACTAGTTCCATCTTTACCGGGCCAAAACCCGACGCGGCCCTACCCGAAACTCGAAACAACCCGGGAAAACCCGGTCAAATACCCGACTACACCCGGAACCAACCATATACGAAATCGATTCCTATAAAATACCCGGTTTGTGAACCTCTAGGTTTGGGCCTAATTTACACAGTTGCACAGCATGCCGATTAGCCCGTTTTATCAAGCCTGACCTGAACTAAAGAAGCCAATGAAACCCAGTCCACCAGTTAAGCCCACCCACTGACCCACGCACGCCATCATCTCTCTTCCATGTATCTTCTTCCCAAACTCACAAACACGAATATAATAATAATAATAATATTCACGATAACAAAAAAAATCAAAATTAAATAGTCAGTCACAGTATATCCATGGCTTCAATGCTTAATCTTCACAGTTTAAATCCTCCAGTCTGCTACTCGTCTTACAATTACAAATCTCAAACCCTAGCTTGTAAGTCTCCATTTTCACGCGAATCGCTGTTGAAATCGAAGAATCGTTCTATTGCTCCAATTGAGCAAACTAGAAACTGCAGGTTGCAAGTCTACGCTGCTCAGTCTAATTTTTTTAGAGGTAATAATTTTCTTAACTCTGTTTCCAATTCTGTTATATTTAGAGTCCGGTACAGTACCGGTACTGAATATATATATATATATATATATATATACCGAATTTGAACAAAACTGGGTACCGAAGGAAATGCAATCATTATGTGGTGCGCGTATCGAAATTTGGACAAAAATGGGTACAGAATACTGTACCAGACGTAATGATTCGGATACCAATACCGAATTTGAACAAAGCTGGGTACCGAATATTGTACCAAATGTTATGATTACCAAACGTGCCGATACCGAATTTGAACAAAACGAGGTACCGGATGCAATCATTTACACCATACTGAAGAAACACTAATTCAACCCCTTGGTCTAATTACTTAGTCCTTAGGTTAAAGACAGTCTTTCCCACGGGGGTGAATGCAATGCGGCCAATCTGAGTGATATAACCTGCAAAATAGAACATTGTGAGCTCGTTACGAGAAGGAGATTGAAGGAGGGATCCTCTCGTAACCACTCTCCAGCGCGAGAATCAGTATGTATGACTTAATATCAAGTAACTAGTTACTAGGGAGTATTTGCGCTGAGAGATTGGGATGATCCCTTTATCGTTGGAAGTGTAGTGGTATTTATAGCCGGGAGGAGAAAAGACCCACCAATCAGAGAACTTGCGCGTGCCCAAGGAGAGTTGGTGAATAAAGCTCACTAATTGTGACATCTGTACTATGTAGTACTATCAACGATGTGTTGCTGCCATTTTATTGGGTGGAGGTCTCTTTCACCCAGATACTCCCTTTTTGTGTCATACCTAGGATGATCTTGAAGGTCAAATCTTCTAGAATATCAGAAGGGATGTTTGGCGTAAGGTGGGGCCTCCATCAACATCATGCTCCTTAAATTCATCAAGTGTTAGTGCTCCGCGGCTACCTCTTCACATACCGAGAATACTGAATACTAAAATTGAGAAAAATGGGTACCTAATACCTTACAGTATGTATTGGTTTGGTACGGATGGTACGGGTATGGCATCGGTAAGGGCGCAAACAAGCCGAGCTGCTTGCGAGCTACCTGAGATCAGTTCATGAAAAAGCTCGATTGAGCCGAGTTTAAGCAAGCCAGAGCCCAAGGTCGAGGCTAAAAGTAAGCTCGTTTGATAAACGAACCTGAGCTTCACTTGTCGAGCTTTAGCCGGCTCATGAGCCTAAACGAGCCTCTCATTTATATAATTTTTATAATACGTGTGTGTGTGTGTATATATATATTATTAATCAATATGCATATATAATACTATGAAAAATAACTAAATAATATATATTATGTTATATATAAAGTTATAATTGAGAAAAAATATATATAAATAAATAGTAAACGAGCTTAGCCGAGCTCGAGCTTGAAAACTACTCTCACGAGCCGAGCTCGAGCCTAGTCGAGGTTGGGCTTGTTTGCACTCCTAGGTATTGGTATGGTACCAGTATTCGGGAAAAAAATCTCATCCCTAATCCTGAATCCTGATTAATTATGAAATCTGTCAATTGGCTGTAGTTCATGGAAAAATTTTCGAACAGAGCGGGAGATATTAACAGTTCTATCAATCATGTGCCACTAGAGTCTAGAAATTTGAACATTTGAGTAATGGCCTAACAATTTCCATCAACTATGTGAGTATAAACTGAATGAATTTATGATAGTGAAGCAAATTGATGAACTATGTGCCTACAAATTCTGGTTATTTTCAAAGCACTAGAAAGTTTAAACACACTGTCCGATTTGCATCAATTATGCTGTTTTAAATGTTGTATGTAAATGTAAAGTATTATATATATTTTCTTTTCTTATGATCTATTAAACATATGGCAACTTTTATGTGAATGTCTTGTGTTGTTAAAGTGCTTCAAACAGCGTATAAGGTTGGGAGGGAAGGAATTGAAGCAGGAACAAGTTTAGTACCAGTAAGTCATCTTCGTCAATACGTGTTTAATATCAAAATAAACTTATTTACTTATTTAGTTTTCTTTTGACAATTGCACCTAACTGTTTGTGTGTTTTAGGAGTCTATTCCAAGACCAATTGCTCGAATATCTGTGGCTGTAGTTGGCGGGGCGGTTGCACTCTTTTTCCTCAAGTCGTTCTTATCGACAGCTTTCTTTTCTCTGGTATATTTTCACACATAGATTCCGTTAGTTTTTTTTTTTTCTTAATTACTTGATAGATGTGCAATTCTAACCCATTACTTATGAATGGGTTGATTACTTGATTTGGGATAATTTATCTCAGACGGGTAAAAGGAAGTTAGCTTAAAAGAATGTGGGTCGAAAGTTGTCCAAAGTATATTCAAAATGCATAAACTTTCTACTATTTTAATGAAGAGATTAGTAGTTTTTACGGAAGTGTTTCGGGTCAACACAACCTGTTACAAGATATTCCTGTTTTTGACTCTTTACCCACCCGGTCTGTTTTACCACCTCTATCATTGTTCTCCAATTTATAGAATCTTGCAGATTCACTCAGTCTCATTAATTTGTGATAGGGTTATACATTCTTACACGCTGTGACCTGTAATTCTACCCAGCTTATTTTGTTAGAAAAACATAATCTTGATCCGTTTTGATGCAATAGTTAATTTACAACAGCCTGTTTTAACACATTAGTTAGATTGGCGTGTTTTGACCTTTAATCCAACCATCCCGTTTTGACCTCTACTCAACCTGTTGCATGGCCTGAATCCATGGTAGTATTTTCAGTACTTTACTAGTTGCTCTCATAATATCGCAGTTCTTGCAAACATGAAAGCTTATTATGCAACTTTATTTGGCTTCCTGTTTCAAGATTGCAATTAATTTCTTATATTTGTGAAACAGGCAACATTGGGCCTAATATACACGGCGTTTATCGCATTAAATAAGGATGAAGGCCCTACAGGGGGTGGTGACACCAGCAACGCCACCACCACCACCACCACCTCATCAGATGAAGAGACCCTTGAAGAAGCTAGAAGAATTATGGAGAAGTACAAATAACTATTATAGACGTTTAGTAGCGTCAAATAGTCACGGGCGTTTAAAATCTTGTTAATTGTATATAACTTTTTAAGTACATGAACCTATTCATATATCTAAAGCTCGAACCCGTCTAGCGGGCAGTTTTTCAAGTTT